>NW_026111587.1:689596-1034394 GCF_024679095.1 Eriocheir sinensis | reverse complement strand
AAATCTACGTTATTTTATGTGTATTCGTATATATATTTTGAAACAAATTTACATTGTTTTATATGTATTTTGCATATCTATTTCAACACAAATTTACCTTATTGTATGTGTATTTTGTATATTTATTTTATTACAAATTTAATTTTTTTATGTGTATTTTGGTATATATAATTGTATGAAAAAAATGCGGTATTTTATGGGTATTTTGCTTCTTTATTTTCATACAAATTTACATTATTTTATTAATATTCTGTGTATTTATTTTCATACGATTTTACATTATTCTATTGGTGTTTTGTATATATTTTTTTTTTTAAATTACGTTATTTTAAGTGTATTTGTTTATGTATTTTCATTCAAATTTACATTATTTTATGAGTATTTTGTATATGTATTTCAATACAAATTTACCTAATTTCATGTGTATTTTGTATATTTATTTTCATACAAATTTAAATTATTTTTGTATATTTTTGTATATAGTTTTATACAAATTTAGGTTATTTTATGTGTGATTTGTATATCTAATTTAACACAAATACACATTCTTTTATTGATATTTTGTTTATTTATTATGTCGCGAATTTAGATTATTTAATGTTTATTTTATATATTTTTTTATTCGTTTTTACATCATTTCATGTGTATTTTGTATAGTTTTAAACAAATTTATATTATTTAATTTTTATTTTGTCTATATATATTTTTCAATACAAATTTACATTTGTATGTGTATTTTTTATTTTAATTTATACTATTTTAAATTATTTTTTGTTTATTTTATACATTTTTTTATACGTATTTACTTTATTTTATGTGTATTTTGTATATATATTTTCATACAAATTTATTTTATTTCATGTGTATTTGTATATATTTTGAAACAAATTTACATTGTTTATATGTATTTTGCATATCAATTTTGTGTATTCTGTATTTATTTTTGTTATACATAGAATAATGTAAAATCGTATCAAAATAGGTACACAGAATATCAATAAAATAATTTAAATTTGTATGAAAATAAAGATGCAAAATACCCCTAAGATAAAGCCTTTTTTTTTAAATACATATAAAAAAATACACATAGTTTAATTAAATTTGTATTAAAATTAATATACAAAATGCACACATACAATAAAGTAAATTTGTATTGAAAAAAAAACGCAAAATACAAATAAAACAGTGTAAATTTGTTTCAAAATATATATACGAATACACATAAAATAACGTAGATTTCTATAGAAATATATATACAAAATACACATGAAATTATGTAAATACGTATAAAAATATATATATAAAATACATATTAAGTAATGTAAATTCGTGACAAAATAAATAACTAAAACATCATGAAAAGAATGTGTATTTGTATGAAAATAAATAATAGATAATAAATTTGTATGTAATATATATGCAACATACACATTAAATAATGTAAATATGTATAAAAAAAAATATACAAAAAATAAATAGAATAATGTAAAATCGTATCAAAATAAATACACCGAATATTAATAAAATAATGTAAATTTGTATGAAAATAAAGATGCAAAATTCCAATCAAATAGCGCATTTCTTATAAAAATATATATACCAAAATACACATAAAATATTTAAATTTGTATTGAAATAAATATACAAAATGCACATACAATAAGGTAAACTTCTGTTGAAAGAGATATGCAAAAATACATATAAAAAATTGTAAATTTGTTTCAAAATATTTATACGAATACACATAAAATAACGTAAATTTCTATAAAAATATATATACAAAATACACATAAAATTAGGTAAATACGTATAAAAAAATGTTAACAAAATACACAAAATAATATAAATTCGAAACAAAATAAATAAACAAAATACCAATAAAAGAATGTGTATTTGTTCTGTGTATTTTTGTATATAGTTTTATACAAATTTACGATATTTTATGTGTATTTTGTATATTTATATTTATACAAATACACATTCTTTTACTGGTATTTTGTTCATTTATTTTGATACCATTTTTATGTGTATTTTGTATTCATTTTTTTATACGTATTTACTTCATTTTATGTGTATTTTGTATATATTTTTATAGAAATCAACGTTATTTTATGTGTATTCGTATATATATTTTGAAACAAATTTACATTGTTTTATTTGTATTTTGCATATCTATTTCAATACAAATTTACCTCACAGTATGTGCATTTTTTATATTTATTTTAATACAAATTTTAATATTTTATGTGTATTTTGGTATATATGTTTTTATAAAAAATGCGTTATTTTATGGCTATTTTGCATCTTTGTTTTCACACAAATTTACATTATTTAATCAATATTCTGTGTATTTATTTTGATACGATTTTACATTATTCTATTTGTGTTTTGTATATATTTTGTTATACATATTTACATTATTTAATTAGTATTTTGTATGTATATTTGATACAAATTTACGTTATTTTAAGTGTATATGTTTATATATTTTCATTCAAATTTCCATTATTTTATGTGTATTTAGTAAATGTATTTCAATACAAATTTACCTAATTTTATGTGTATTTTGTATATTTATTTTCATACAAATTTAAATTATTTTTGTGTATTTTTGTATACAGATTTATTCAAACAGGTTATTTTATGAGTATTTTGTATATCTATTTTCATACAAATACACATTCTTTTATTGATATTTTGTTTATTTATTTTGACGAGAATTTAAACTATTTAATGTGTATTTTGTATATATATATATATATATATATATATATATATATATATATATATATATATATATATATATATATATATATATATATATATATATATATATATATATTTTTTTTTTTTATACGTGTTTACATCATTTCATGTGTATTTTGTATATATATTTCTATAGAAATCTACTTTATTTTATGTGTATTCGTTTATAGATTTTTAAACAAATTTACGCTTTAATGTGCATTTTGTATATTTTTTCAATACAAATTTACCTTATTGTACGTGCATTTTGTATATTAATTTTAATACAAATTTAATTATTCTATGTGTATTTTTGTATATGTATTTTTAAAAAAATATGCTTTATTTTATGGGTATTTTGCATATTTTTTTTCATACAAAATTACATTATTTTATTGATAATCTGTGTATTTATTTTGATACGATTTTACATTATTCTATGTGTATTTTGTATATATTTTTTATTTAATTTAGCTTATTTTATGTGTATTTTGTATATTTATTTATTTTAATACAAAATCAAATATTTTATGTTTTTTCGTATATATATTTTTATAAAAAATGCGTTTTTTTTTTGGGTATTTTGCATCTTAGTTTTCATACAAATTTACATTATTTTATTAATATTTTCTCTATTTATTTTGATACGATTTTACATTATTTTATTTGTGTTTTGTATATACTTTTTTTATACATATTTACATTATTTAATGTGTTTTTTGTATATATATTTGATACAAATTTACGTAATTTTAAGTCTATATGTTTATATATTTTCATTCAAATTTACATTATTTTATGTGTATTTTGTATATATATTTCTATACAAATTTACCCAATTTTATGTTTTTTGTATATTTATTTTCATACAAGTTTAAATTATTTTTGTGTATTTTTGTTTACAGTTTTATACAAATTTAGGTTATTTTATGTGTATTTTGTATATCTATTTTCATACAAATACACATTCTTTTAATGATATTTTGTTTATTTATTTTGACACGAATTAACATTATTTAATGTGTATTTTGTATATATATTTTTATACGTATTTACATTATTTCAAGTGTATTTTGTATATATATTTCTATAGAAATCTGCGTTATTTTATGTGTATTCGTATATATATTTTCAAACAAATTTACATTGTTTTATGTGTATTTTGCATATTTTTTCAATACAAATTTACCTTATTGTATGTGCAATTTGTATATTAATTTTAATACAAATTTGATTAATCTATGTGTATTTTTGTATATGTATTTTTATAAAAATATGCTTTATTTTATGGGTATTTTGCATCTTTATTTTCATACAAATTTACATTATTTTATTGATATTCTGTGTATTTATTTTAATAGGATTTTACATTATTCTATGTGTATTTGTATATATATTTTATATAAAATGTATTTGTTTTCATTTCATACAAATCTACATTATTTTATGTACTTTTTGTACTTATATACACATAAAATATTTAAATTTGTATTGAAATAAATATACAAAATGCACATACAATAAGGTAAACTTCTATTGAAAGAGATATGCAAAAATACATATAAAACAATGTAAATTTGTTTCAAAATATATATACGAATACACATAAAATAACGTAGATTTCTATAAAAAATATATATAAAAAATACACATAAAATTAAGTAAATACGTCTAAAAAAATGTAAACAAAATACACATAAAATAATGTAAATTCGAAACAAAATAAATAAACAAAATACTAAGAAAAGAATGTGTATTTGTATAAATGTAAATGTACAAAATACACATACAAAATAAACATAAAATAAAGTAAATTTGTAATGAAATATATGTACAAAATACACATAAAATAATGTAAATTTATATGAAAATATATATACAAATACACATAAAATACCATGAATTTGTATAAAATTATATATTCAAAATAAATATTAAATAATGTAAATGCGTATAAAAATATATATACAAAGTACATATAAAATAATGTAAATTCGTATCAATATAAATCAACAAAATACCAATAAAATAATATATATTTGAATGAAAATAGATTTACAAAATACACATAACATTACTAAAATTTGTATTGAAATATATACAAAATACATAAAATAATTTGAGTTTGTATGAAAATAGATATTCAAAATACACAAAAAACTAGGTAAATTTCTTTTGAAATATATATACAAAATACCCGTAAAATATTGTAAATTTGTGTCAAAATATATAAACAAATACTCATAAAATAACTTAAAATAACGTAAATATGTATCAAATATATATACAAAAAACACATTAAATAATGTAAGTATGTATAAAAAAATATATACAAAACAAATAAAATAATGTTAAATCGTATCAAAATAAATACAAAAAATATTAATAAATATTCAATAAATAAAATAAATAATGTAAATTTGTATGAAAATTAAGATGCAAAATACCCATAAAATAACGCATTTTTTATAAAAATATATATACGAAAAAACATAAAATATTTGATTTTGTATTAAAATAAATAGATATACATTCTTTTATTGGTATTTTTTTTATTTATTTTGTTTCGAATTTACATTATTTTATGTGTATTTTGTTTACATTTTTTTATACGTATTTACTTTATTTTATGTGTATTTTGTATATATATTTTTATAGAAATCTACGTTATTTTATGTGTATTCGTATATATATTTTGAAACAAATTTACATTGTTTTATATGTATTTTTGCATATCTCTTTCAATAGAGATTTACCTTATTGTATGTGCATTTTGTATATTTATTTCAATACAAATTTAAATATTTTATGTGTATTTTGGTATATATATTTTTATAAGAAATGCGCTATTTGATGGGAATTTTGCATCTTTATTTTCATACAAATTTACATAATTTTATTAATATTCGGTGTACTTATTTTGATACGATTTTACATTATTCTATTTGTTTTTTGTATATATTTTTTTATATACATATTTACATTATTTAAATGTATCTTGCATATATATTACATACAAATTTATTATCTATTATTTATTTTCATACAAATACACATTCTTTTCATGATATTTTGTTTATTTATTTTGTCACGAATTTACATTACTTAATATGTATTTTATATATATATATTTTTATACGTATTTACATAATTTCATGTGTATTTTGTATATATATATATATTTCTATAGAAATCTACGTTATTTTATGTGTATTCGTATATATATTTTGTAACAAATTTACACTGTTTTATTTGTATTTTGCGTTTTTTTTTCAGTACAAATTTACCTTATTGTATGTGTGCATTTTGTATATTAATTTTAATACAAATTTAATTATTCTATGTGTATTTTTGTATATATATTTAAAAAAAAATGCTTTATTTTATGGGTATTTTGCATCTTTATTTTCATACAAATTTAAATTATTTTATTGATATTCTGTGTAGTTATTTTGATACGATTTTACATTATTCTATGTATAACAAAAATAAATACAGAATACATGCAAAATACATATAAACAATGTAAATTTGTTTCAAAAAATATATACGAATACACATGAAATAAGGTAGATTTCTATAAAAATATATATACAAAATACACATAAAATTAAGTAAATACGTATAAAATGTATACAAAATACACATAAAATAATGTAAATTAGTATCAAAATAAATAAACAAAATAATAAAAGAATGTGTATTTGTATAAATATATATATACAAAATACACATTAAATAATATAAATTTGTTTAAAACTATACAAAATACACATGAAATGATGTAAATACGTATAAAAATATATATACAAAATACACATTAAATAATGTAAATTCGCGTCAAAATAAATAAACAAAATATCAATAAAAGAATGTGTATTTGTATGAAAATAGATATAAAAAATACATATAAAATAACCTAAACTTGTATCAAACTATATACAAAAATACACAAAAATATTTTAAATTTGTATGAAAATAAATATAGAAAATACACATAAAATTAGGTAAATTTGTATTGAAATACATACACAAAATACACATAAAATAATGTAAATTTGAATGAAAATACATAAACAAATACACTTAAAATAACGTAAATTTGTATAAAAAAAAATATGTACAAAACACAAATAGAATAATGTAAAATCGTATCAAAATAAATACACAGAATATTAATAAAATAATGTAAATTTGTATGAAAATAAAGAAGCAAAATACCCATAAAATAACGCATTTTTTTTATTTATAGAAATATATATATCAAAATACACATCAAAAAATTAAATTTGTATTAAAATAAATATACAAAAAACACATACAGTAAGGTAAATTTGTATTGAAATAGATATGCAAAATACATATAAAACAATGTAAATTTGTTTCAAAATATATATACGAATACACATAAAATAACGTAGATTTCTATAAAAATATATATACAAAATACACATAAAATGAAGTAAATATGTATAAAAAAATGTATACAAAATACACATAAAATAATGTAAATTCGTATAAAAATAAATATACAAAATACCAATAAAAGAATGTGTATTTGTATGAATATAAATATAAAAAATACACATAAAATAACGTAAATTTATATAAAACTATATACAAAAATACACAGAAGTAATTAAATTTGTATGAAAATATATTCAAAATACACACAAAATAAGCTAAATTAGAATTGAAATATATATACAAAATACATGAAATAAAGTAAATTTGTATCAAAATATTTATACAAATACACATATAATAACGTAAATTTGTAGGAAAATATATAAAGAAAATACACATTAAATAATGTAAATACGTATAAAAAATATGTACAAAATACACATATAATCATGTAATTCGTATCAAAATAAATAAACAAAATACCAATAAAATAATATAAATTTGTATGAGTAAACGTGTATGTTGCATATTTTTTCAATACAAATTTACCTTATTATATACGCATTTTGTATATTAATTTTAATACAAATTTAATTATTCGATGTGTATTTTTGTATCTGTATTTTTATAAGCATATGCTTTATTTTTTGGGTATTTTGCATCTTTATTTTCATACAAATTTACATTATTTTATTGATATTCTGCTCATTCATTTTGATACGAATTGACATTATTCTATGTGTATTTTGTATATATTTTTCATACAAATTTACGTTATTTTATGTTTAAAAATATGTACAAAATACACATATAATCATGTAATTGTATCAAAATAAATAAAATACCAATAAAATAATATAAATTTGTATGAGTAAACGTATGTTGCATATTTTTCAATACAAATTTACCTTATTATATACGCATTTTGTATATTAATTTTAATACAAATTTAATTATTCGATGTGTATTTTTGTATCTGTATTTTTATAAACATATGCTTTATTTTTGGGTATTTTGCATCTTTATTTTCATACAAATTTACATTATTTTATTGATATTCTGCTCATTCATTTTGATACGAATTGACATTATTCTATGTGTATTTTGTATATATTTTTCATACAAATTTACGTTATTTTATGTGTATTTGTTTATATATTTTGACACAAATTTACAATATTTTATGGGTATTTTGTATATACATTTCAAAAGAAATTTACCTAGTTTTATGTGTATTTTGTATATCTATTTTCATACAAACTCAAATTATTTCTATGTATTTTTGTATATATTTTAATACAAATTTTAGTTATATTATGTGTGTTTTGTAAATTTATTTTCATTCAAATATATATTATTTTATTGGTGTTTTGTTGATTTATATTGATACGAATTTACATTATTTTATATGTACTTTGTATATATATTTTTATATATACTACTGACAGCATATATATTTTTTATATATACTACTGACAGTATATATATTTTTATATATACTACTGACAGCAATCTCTACTCTGTTCCCTCCTACTATCTCTATCCTAAATTTCAATCCAAAGCTGGATGTTGCGCCTACGTGCGCAACGACATCACTTGCTCTCGTGCCCACGACCTTGACTCTTCTGAATTTTCCACCATCTGGTTAAGACTTCACTGTCATTCTATTACTAAATACATCTGTGCTGTTTATCTCTCACCTAACTCTACCAACTATGTAAAATTCTTTGACTATTTGAATGCTAAAGTGGAGCACATCTTGACCCACTCTCCCTTCGCTGAAATCTCCATCCTAGGAGATTTTAATGTTCACCACCAGCTTTGGCTTTCATCCTCTTTCACTGACCATCCTGGTGAACAAGCCTACAACTTTGCTATCATCAACGACCTAGAGCAGTTGGTCCAGCACCCTACACGTATTCCCGACCGTCTTGGAGATCGGCCCAACATTCTAGACCTCTTCCTTACCTCAAACCCTTCTGCTTATTCTGTCAAACTGTTCTCTCCGTTGGGCTCCTCCGATCACAATCTTATTTCTGCATCCTGTCCTATCGCTCCTGTACACCCTCTGGACCCACCGAAGAGGCGATGCTTCCGGCATTTTGCTTCAGCTCGGTGGGACGACCTGAGGATGTACTTTTCCGATTTCCCGTGGAATGATTATTGCTTCCAGGATAGAGACCCCTCTGTGTGTGCTCAGCGCATCACAGAGGTGATTGTCTCTGGAATGGAGGCATACATTCCTCGTTCTTTCTCTACTCCTCACGCAAAAAAGCCTTGGTTTAATCACGCTTGTTCTCGTGCTGTCAATGATAGAGAGGTAGCTCACAAAAGGCACCGGAGCCTTCAAACTAATGCTAATTATGAACTTTACATTTCTGCCCGAAATCGTGCCAAATCTATTCTCCGACTAACCAAAAATTCTTTCATTAATAGAAAATGTCAAAACCTTGCTTTCTCTAACTCTTCCCGTGACTTCTGGCATCTAGTCAAAAACATCTCCTCCAACTTCACTTCTTCATCTTTCCCTCCACTCCTCAGTCCTGACGGCAACACTGCCGTCTCATCTATCTCTAAGGCTGAACTCTTCTCTCAAACTTTTTCTAAAAACTCCACTCTGGACGATTCTGGGCATATTCCTCCTACTCATCCCCCCTCTGACTCCTTTATGCCTGTTATAAAGATTCTTCAAAATGATGTTTTCTATGCCCTCTCTGGCCTCAATCCTCAGAAGGCTTATGGACCTGATGGAGTGCCTCCTATTGTCCTTAAAAACTGTGCCTCCGTGCTGTCACCCTGCCTGGTCAAACTCTTTCGCCTCTGCCTGTCAACATCTACCTTTCCTTCTTGCTGGAAGTATGCCTTCATACAGCCTGTACCTAAGAAGGGTGACCGCTCCAATCCCTCAAACTACCGTCCCATAGCTTTACTTTCTTGTCTATCTAAAGCTTTTGAATCAATCCTTAACCGGAAGATTCAAAAGCACCTTTCCACTTCTGACCTTCTATCTGATTGCCAGTATGGGTTCCGCAAGGGGCGTTCTACTGGTGATCTCCTAGCCTTCTTAACTGACTCTTGGTCATCCTCTCTTAGCCGTTTCGGTGAAACTTTTGCTATTGCGCTGGACATATCAAAAGCTTTTGATAGGGTCTGGCACAAATCTTTGCTTACTAAACTACCCTCCTACGGTTTCTATCCTTCTCTGTACCTTTATCTCCAGTTTCCTTTCTGACCGTTCTATTTCTGCCGTGATAGACGGTCACTGTTCTTCCCTAAATCTATTAACAGTGGTGTCCCACAGGGTTCTGTCCTATCTCCCACTCTTTTCTGTTGTTCATTTATGATCTTCTTCCAAAACGAACTGTCCTATCCATTCCTACGCCGATGATTCCACTCTGCATTATTCAACTTTTTTTAATAGAAGACCCACCCTTCAGGAACTTAACGACTCAAGGCTGGAGGCTGCAGAACGCTTAGCCTCAGACCTTACTATTATTTCCGATTGGGGCAAGAAGAACCTGGTGTCCTTCAACGCCTCAAAAACACAGTTTCTCCACCTATCCACTCGACACAATCTTCCAAACAACTATCCCCTATTCTTTGACAACACCCAGCTATCACCTTCCTCAACACTAAACATCCTCGGTCTATCCTTAACTCAAAATCTCAACTGGAAACTTCATATCTCATCTCTTACTAAATCAGCTTCCTCGAGGCTGGGCGTTCTGTACCGTCTCCGCCAGTTCTTCTCCCCTGCACAGTTGCTGTCCATATACAGGGCATTGTCCGCCCTCGTATGGAGTATGCATCTCATGTGTGGGGGGGCTCCACTCACACAGCTCTTCTGGACAGAGTGGAGTCTAAGGCTCTTCGTCTCATCAGCTCTCCTCCTCATACTGATAGTCTTCTACCTCTTAAATTCCGCCGCAATGTTGCCTCTCTTTCTATCTTCTATCGATATTTCCACGCTGACTGCTCTTCTGAACTTGCTAACTGCATGCCTCCCCCCCTCCCGCGGCCCCGCTGCTCTCGACTTTCTACTCATGCTCATCCCTATACTGTCCAAACCCCTTATGCAAGAGTTAACCAGCATCTTCACTCTTTCATCCCTCACGCTGGTAAACTCTGGAACAATCTTCCTTCATCTGTATTTCCTCCTGCCTACGACTTGAACTCTTTCAAGAGGAGGGTATCAGGACACCTCTCCTCCCGAAACTGACCTATCTTTCGGCCACCTCTTTGGATTCTTTTTAGGAGCAGTGAGTAGCGGGCTTTTTTTTATTAATGTTTTTTTTTGTGTGTGTGCCCTTGAACTGTCTCCTTTGCTGTAAAAAAAAAAAAAAAAAATACGCTTTTACATTATTTAATATTTATTTTGAATATATATTTTTATACAAATTCATGGTATTTTATGTGTATTTGTATATATATTTTTATATAAATTTACATTATTTTATGTGTATTTTGTACATATATTTTTTTACAAATATACCTTATTTTATGTTTATTTTGTATGTGTATTTTGTATATTTATATATATCCAAATACACATTCTTTTATTGGTATTTTGTTTATCTATTTTAATTCGAATTTACATTATTTTATGTGTATTTTGTATACATTTTTTTATACGTATTTACGTAATTTTAAGTGTATTTTGTATATATATTTTTATAAAAATCTACGTTTTTTTATTTGTATTCGTATATATATATTGAAACAAATTTACATTGTTTTATATGTATTTTTGCATATCTCTTTCAATACAAATTTACCTTATTGTGTGTGCATTTTGTATATTTATTTCTATGCAAATTTAAATATTTGATGTATATTTTGGTATATATATTTTTATAAGATTACGAAAATTTGAATAAAAATCTATACAAAAAAACAAAAAAATAAATTTCAATTTGTATGAAAATAGATATACAAAATACACATATAATTAGTTAAATGTGTATTTAAATACATGTACAAAATACACATAAAATAATGTAAATTTGTATGAAATGAAAACAAATTCACATAAAATTCGCGTCAAAATAAATAAACAAAATATCAATAAAAGAATGTGTATTTGTATGAAAATAGATATACAAAATACACATAAAATAACCTAAATTTGTATCAAACTATGTACAAAAATACACAAAAATATTTTAAATTTGTATGAAAATAAATATACAAAATACACATAAAATTAGGTAAATTTGTATTGAAATACATACACAAAATACACATAAAATAATGTAAATTTGAATGAAAATACATAAACAAATACACTTAAAATAACGTTAATTTGTATAAAAAAAATATGTACAAAACACAAATAGAATAATGTAAAATCGTATCAAAATAAATACACAGAATATTAATAAAATAATGTAAATTTGTATGAAAATAAAGAAGCAAAATACCCAAAAAATAACGCTTTTTTTTATAAAAATATATATACCAAAATACACATCAAAAAATTAAATTTGTATTAAGATTAATATACAAAAAACACATACAATAAGGTAAATTTGTATTGAAATAGATATGCAAAATACATATAAAACAATGTAAGTTTGTTTCAAAATATATATACGAATACACATAAAATAAAGTAGATTTCTATAAAAATATATATACAAAATACACATAAAATGAAGTAAATACGTATAAAAAAATGTATACAAAAAACACATAAAATAATGTAAATTCGTATCAAAATAAATAAACAAAATACCTATAAAAGAACGTGTATTTGTATAAATATAAATATACAAAATACACATAAAATAACGTAAATTTATATAAAACTATATACAAAAATACACAGAAGTAATTAAATTTGTATGAAAATATATACAAAATACACACAAAATAAGCTAAATTTGAATTGAAATATATATACAAAATACATGAAATAAAGTAAATTTGTATCAAAATATTTATACAAATACACATATAATAACGTAAATTTGTATGAAACTATATAAACAAAATACACATTAAATAATGTAAATACGTATAAAAAATATGTACAAAATACACATATAATCATGTAATTCGTATCAAAAAAAAAAAAAAAATACCAATAAAATAATATAAATTTGTATCAGTAAACGTGTATGTTGCATATTTTTTCAATACAAATTTACCTTATTATATACGCATTTTGTATATTAATTTTAATACAAATTCAATTATTCGATGTGTTTTTTTGTATCTGTATTTGTATACATATTTTTATACGCTTTTATTTAATATTTATTTTGAATATATATTTTTATACAAATTCATGGTATTTTATGTATATATATTTTTATATAAATTTACATTATTTTATGTGTATTTTGTACATATATTTTTTTTACAAATCTACCTTATTTTATGTTTATTTTGTATGTGTATTTTGTATATTTATATTTATCCAAATACACATTCTTTTATTGGTATTTTGTTTTTTTATTTTAATTCGAATTTACATTATTTTATGTGTATTTTGTGTACATTTTTATACGTATTTACTTAGTTTTATATGTATTTTGTATATATTTTTATAGAAATCTACGTTTTTTATTTGTATTCGTATATATATTTTGAAACAAATTTACATTGTTTTATATGTATTTTTGCATATCTCTTTCAATAGAAGTTTACCTTATTGTATGTGCATTTTGTATATTTATTTCAATACAAATTTAAATATTTTATGTGTATTTTGGTATATATATTTTTATAAGAAATGCGCTATTTGATGGGAATTTTGCATCTTTATTTTCATACAAATTTACATTATTTTATTAATATTCGGTGTATTTATTTTGATACGATATTACATTATTCTATTTGTTTTTTGTATATATGTTTTTTTATACATATTTACATTATTTAATGTATATCTTGCATATATATTTCATACAAATTTATTATCTATTATTTATTTTCATACAAATACACATTCTTTTCATGATATTTTGTTTATTTATTTTGACACGAATTTACATTATTTGATATGTATTTTGTATATATATTTTTATACGTATTTACATAATTTCATATGTATTTTGTATATATATTTCTATAGAAATCTACTTTATTTTTGTGTATTCGTATATATATTTTGAAACAAATTTACATTGTTTTATATGTATTTTTGAATATCTCTTTCAATACAAATTTACCTTACTGTATATGCATTTTGTATATTTATTTCAATACAAATTTAAATATTTTATGTGTATTTTGGTAAATATATTTTTATAAAGTGCGATAATTTTTGGGAATTTTGCATCTTTATTTTCATACAAATTTACATTATTTTATTGATATTCTGTGTATTTATTTTGATACGATTTTACATTATTCTATTTGTTTTTTGTATATATATTTTTTATACAGATTTACATTATTTAATGTGTATCTTGCATATATTTTTTATACAAATTTACGTTATTTTAAGTGTATTTGATTATATATTTTCATTCAAATTTACATTATTTGATGTGTATTTTGTATATGTATTTCAATACAAATTTACCTAATTTTATGTGTATTTTGTATATTTCTTTTCAAACAAATTTAAATTATTTTTGTGTATTTTTGTATATAGTTTTATACAAATTTAGGTGATTTTTTGTACGCATTTACATTATTATTTATATGTATTTTGTATATGTTTTCTCATAGAAATTTACATTATTTTATTGGTATTTTGTCTATTTATTTTAATACGAGTTACATGATTATATGTGTATTTTTTACATTTTTTTATACGTATTTACATTATTTAATGTGTATTTTGTTTATATATTTTTATACAAATTTACGTTATTATATGTGTATTTGTATAGGTATTTTGATACAAATTTACATTATTTTATGTATTTTGTATATATATTTCAATTCAAATTTAGCTTATTTTATGTGTATTTTGTATATCTATTTATTTTAATACAAAATCAAATATCTTATGTTTTTTCGTATATATATTTTTTTTAAAAATGCGTTATTTTATGGGTATTTTGCATCTTAATTTTCATACAAATTTACATTATTTGATTAATATTTTCTGTATTTATTTTGATACAATTTTACATTATTTTATTTGTGTTATGTATATATTTTTTTATACATATTTACATTATTTAATGTTTTTTTTTGTATATATATTTGATACAAATTTACGTTATTTTAAGTATATATGTTTATATATTTTCATTCAAATTTACATTATTTTATGTGTATTTTGTATATGTATTTCAATACAAATTTACCTATTTTTATATGTTTTTTGTATATTTATTTTTGTGTATTTTTGTATATAGTTTTATACAAATTTAGGTTATTTTATGTGTATTTTGGATATCTATTTTCATACAAATACACATTCTTTTCATGATATTTTGTTTATTTATTTTGACACGAATTAACATTATTTAATGTGTATTTTGTATATATATATTTTTATACGTATTTACATTATTTCAAGTGTATTTTGTATATATATTTCTATGGAAATCTGCGTTATTTTATGTGTATTCGAATATATATTTTGAAACAAATTTACATTGTTTTATGTGTATTTTGCATATTTTTTCAATACAAATTTACCTTATTGTATGTGCATTTTGTATATTAATTTTAATACAAATTTGATTAATCTATGTGTATTTTTGTATATGTATTTTTATAAAAACATGTAATTACTTAAATTTGTATTTAAATACATGTACAAAATACACATAAAATAATGTAAATTTGTATGAAATGAAAACAAATTCACATAAAATAACGTACATTTGTATAAAATAGATATACAAAATAATTTTATGTGTATTTTGTATATTTATTTTCATACAAATTTAAATTATTTTTGTGTATTTTTGTATATAGTTTTATACAAACTAAGGATATTTTATGAGTATTTTGTATATCTATTTTCATACAAATACACATTCTTTTATTGATATTTTGTTTATTTATTTTGACGAGAATTTAAATTATTTAATGTGTATTTTGTATATATATTTTTATACGTATTTACATCATTTCATGTGTATTTTGTATATATATTTCTATAGAAATCTACGTTATATTATGTGTATTCGTATATAGATATTTAAACAAATTTACACTTTTATGTGTATTTTGCATATTTTTTCAATACAAATTTACCTTATTGTATATGCATTTTGTATATTAATTTTAATACAAATTTAATTATTCTATGTGTATTTTTGTATATGTATTTTTATAAAAATATGCTTTATTTTATGGGAATTTTGCATCTTTATTTTCATACAAATTTACGTTATTTTATTGATATTCTGCTCATTCATTTTGATACGATTTGATATTATTCTATGTGTATTTTGTATATATTTTTCAAACAAATTTATGTTATTTTATGTGTATTTGTTTATATATTCTGACACAAATTTACAATATTTTATGGGTATTTTGTATATATATTTCAAAAGAAATTTACCTAGTTTTATGTGTATTTTGAATATCTATTTTCATACAAACTCAAATTATTTTTATGTATTTTTGTATATATTTCAATACAAATTTTAGTTATGTTATGTGTATTTTGTAAATCTATTTTCATTCAAATATATATTATTTTATTGGTATTTTGTTGATTTATATTGATACGAATTTACATTATTTTATATGTACTTTTTATATATATTTTTATACGCATTTACATTATTTAATATTTATTTTGAATATATAATTTTATACAAATTCATGGTATTTTATGTGTATTTGTATATATATTTTCATATAAATTTACATTATTTTATGAGTATTTTGTACATATATTTCATTACAAATTTACCTTATTTTATGTTTTTTTTGTATGTGTATTTTGTACATTTATATTTATACAAATACACATTCTTTTATTGGTATTTTGTTTATTTATTTTGTTTCGAATTTATATTATTTTAAGTGTATTTTGTTTACATTTTCTTATACGTATTTACCTAATTTTATGTGTATTTTGTATATATATATTTTTATAGAAATCTACGTTATTTTATGTGTATTCGTATATATATTTTGAAACAAATTTACTTTGTTTTATATGTATTTTTGCATATCTCTTTCAATAGAAGTTTACCTTATTGTATGTGCATTTTGTATATTTATTTCAATACAAATTTAAATATTTTATGTGTATTTTGGTACATATATTTTTATAAGAAATCCGCTATTTGATGGGAATTTTGCATCTTTATTTTCATACAAATTTACATTATTTTATTAATATTCGGTGTATTTATTTTGATACGATCTTACATTATTCTATTTGTTTTTTGTATATATTTTTTTATACATATTTACATTATTTAATGTATATCTTGCATATATATTTCATACAAATTTATTATCTATTATTTATTTTCATACAAATACACATTCTTTTCATGATATTTTGTTTATTTATTTTGACACGAATTTACATTATTTAATATGTATATATATATATATATATATATATATATATATATATATATATATATATATATATATATATATATATATATATATATATATATATATTTATACGTATTTACATAATTTCATGTGTATTTTGTATATATATTTCTATAGAAATCTACGTTATTTTATGTGTATTCGTATAATTTGAAACAAATTTACAATGTTTTATTTGTATTTTGCGTTTTTTTTCAATACAAATTTACCTTATTGTATGTGTGCATTTTGTATATTAATTTTAATACAAATTTAATTATTCTATGTGTATTTTTGTATATGTATTTAAAAAAAATGCTTTATCTTATGGGTATTTTGCATCTTTGTTTTCATACAAATTTAAATTATTTTATTGATATTCTGTGTACTTATTTTGATACGATTTTACATTATTCTATGTATAACAAAAATAAATACAGAATACACAAAAATAGATATGCAAAATACATATAAACAATGTAAATTTGTTTCAAAATATATATACGAATACACATGACATGGGTATTTTGAATCTTAATTTTCATACAAATTTACATTATTTTATTAATATTTTCTGTATTTATTTTGATACGATTTTACATTATTTTATTTGTGTTTTGTATATATTTTTTTATACATATTTACATTATTTAATGTGTTTTTTGTATATATATTTGATACAAACTTACGTTATTTTAAGTCTATATGTTTATATATTTTCATTCAAATTTACATTATTTTATGTGTATTTTGTATATGTATTTCAATACAAATTTACCTAATTTTATGTTTTTTGTATAAATATTTTCATACAAGTTTAAATTATTTTTGTTTGTTTTTGTATATAGTTTTATACAAATTTAGGTTATTTTATGTGTATTTTGTATATCTATTTTCATACAAATACACATTCTTTTCATGAAATTTTTTTTATTTATTTTGACACGAATTAACATTATTTAATGTGTATTTTGTATATATATTTTTATACGTATTTACATTATTTCAAGTGTATTTTGTATATATATTTCTATAGAAATCTACGTTATTTTATGTGTATTCGTATATATATTTTGAAACAAATTTACATTGTTTTATGTGTATTTGCATATTTTTTCAATACAAATTTACATTATTGTATGTGCATTTTGTATATTAATTTTAATACAAATTTGATTAATCTATGTGTATTTTTGTATATGTATTTTTATAAAAATATGCTTTATTTTATGGGTATTTTGCATCTTTATTTTCATACAAATTTACATTATTTTATTGATATTCTGTGTATTTATTTGGTATGATTTTACATTATTCTATGTGTATTTTGTATATATATTTTATATAAAATATATTTGTTTTCATTTCATACAAATCTTCATTATTTTATGAGTTTTTTGTACATGTATTTAAATACAAATTTAACTAGTTATATGTGTATTTTGTATATCTATTTTGTATGTATATTTTCATAGAAATTTACTCTATTTTATGAGTATTCGTATATATATTTTGATACAAATTTACATTATTGATGTGTATTTTGCATATCTATTTCAATACAAATTTTCTTTATTGTACGTGCATTTTGTATTTTTATTTTAATACAAATTTAATTATTTTATATGTATTTTTGTATATATATTTTTAGGGAAATATGCGTTATTATATGGATATTTTGCAGCTTTATTTTCATACAAATTTACATTATTTTATTGATATTCTCTTTATTTATTTTGATACGATTTAACATTATTCTATGTGTATTTTGTATATATTTTTTATACATATTTACATTATTTAAGGTTTAGTTGGTATATATATTTTATCCAAATTTACATTATTTTATGTGTATTTGTTTATATATTTTTATACAAATTTACATTATTTTATGTGTATTTTGTATATACATTTTCATAAAAAAATTACGTTATTTTATTGTGTGTATTTGTAATATTTTGATACAAATTTTATACAAATTCATGTTATTTAATGTGTATTTGTATATATATTTTCATACAAATTTATATTATTTTATGTGTATTTTTTCATATATTTCATTACAAATTTACCTTATTTTATGTTTATTTTGTATATTTATTTCATTCAATTTTAAATTATTTTATGTGTATATTTGTATTTGTATTTAGGTTATTTTATGTGTATTTTGTATATATATTTTCATCCAAAATTACATTATTATATTGGTATTTTCTTTCATAGGTATTTTGTATACATATTTTTATACTCATTTACATTATCTAATGTGTGTTTTGTATATATATTTTTATGCAAATTTATTTTATGTTCATTTTTGTACATATATAATAATAGAAATCTGCGTTATTTTATGTATATAGTTTTATATAAATTTACGTTATTTTATGTGCATTTTGTATATTTATATTTATACAAATACACATTCTTTTATTGCTATATTGTTTATTTATATTTATACGAATTTACATTATTTTATGTGTATTTTGTATACATTTTTTTATACGTATTTACTTAATTTTATGTGTATTTTGTTTATGTATTTTCATAGAAATCTACGTTATTTTATGTGTATTCGCATATATATTTTGAAACAAATTTACATTATCTTATATGTATTTTGCATATTTATTTCAATACAAATTTACCTTATTGTATGTGCATTTTGTATATTTATTTTGATACAAATTCAAATATTTTATGTGTATTTTGGTATCAATAATTTTATAAAAAATGCGTTATTTTATAGGTATTTTGCATCTTAATTTTCATACAAATTTACATTATTTTATTAATATTCTGTGTATATATTTTGATACGATTTTACATTATTCTATTTGTGTTTTGTATATATTTTTTTATACATATTTACATTATTTAATGTGTATTTTGTATATATATTTATTACAAATTTACGTTATTATATGTGTATTTGTTTATATATTTTCTTTCAAATTTACATTATTTTATGTGTATTATGTATATGTATTTCAATAGAAATGAACCTAATTTTATGTGTATTTTGTATATTTCTTTTCATACAAATTTAAACTATTTTTGTGTATTTTTGTATATAGTTTTATACAAATTTAGGTTATTTTATGTACGCATTTACATTATTTAATGTGTGTTTTGTATATATATTTTTATCCAAAGTTAATTTATTTTACGTTCATTTTTGGACATATATTTTTATAGAAATTAGCGTTATTTTATATGTATTTGTATATGTTTTCTCATACAAATTTACATTATTTTATTGCTATTTTGTTTATTTAGTTTGATACGAATTACATGATTATATGTGTATTTTGTACATATTTTTTATACGTATTTCCATTACTTAATGTGTATTTTGTTTATATATTTTTAAACAAATTTACGTTATTATATGTATTTTTATAAATATTTTGATACAAATTTACATTATTTTATGTATTTTGTATATACATTTCAATTCAAATTTAGCTTATTTTATCTGTAATTTGTATATCTATTTTCATACGAATTTAATTACTTCTGTGTATTTTTGTATATAGTTTTATACAAATTTACGTTATTTTATGTGTATTTTGTATATTTATATTTATACAAATACACATTCTTTTATTGGTATTTTGTTTATTTATTTTGATACGAATTTACTTTATTTTATGTGTATTTTGTATACATTTTTTTATACGTATTTACATCATTTTACGTGTATTTTGTATAATATTTTTATACAAATCTACGTTATTTTATGTGTATTCGTATATATATTTTGAAACAAATTTACATTGTTTTATATGTATTTTGCATATCTATTTCAATACAGATTTACCTTATTGTATGTGTATTTTGTATATTTATTTTAATACAAATAAATTTTTTATGTGTATTTTTGTATATATATTTAAAAAAATGCGTTATTTTATGGGTATTTTGCTTCTTTATTTTCATACAAATTTACATTATTTTATTAATATTCTGTGTATTTATTTTGATACGATTTTACATTATTCTATTTGTGTTTTGTATATATTTTTTTATACAAATTTACGTTATTTTAAGTGTATTTGTTTATGTATTTTCATTCAAATTTACAGTATTTTATGTGTATTTTGCATATGTATTTCAATACAAATTTACCTAATTTTATGTGTATTTTGTATATTTATTTTCATACAAATTTAAATTATTTTTGTGTATTTTTGTATATAGTTTTATACAAATTTATGTTATCTTATGTGTATTTTGTATATTTATTTTCATACAAATACACATTCTTTTATTGACATTTTGTTTATTTATTTTGACGCGAATTTACATTATTTAATGTGTATTTTGTATATATATTTTTATACGTATTTACATCCTTTCATGTGTATTTTGTATATTTATAAAAAATGCGTTATTTTATGGGTATTTTGCATCTTTATTTTCATACAAATTTACATTATTTTATTTACATTCTGTGTATTTATTTTAATACGATTTTACATTATTCTATTTGTGTTTTGTATATATATTTTTTATACATATTTCCATTATTTAATGAGTATTTTTTATATATATTTTATACAAATTTATGTTAATTTAAGAGTATTTGTTTATATATTTTCATTCAAATTTACATTATTTTATGTGTATTTTGTTTATGTATTTCTTTACAAATTTACCTAATTTTATGTGTATTTAGTATATTTATTTTCATACAAATTTAACTTATTTTTGTGTATTTTTATATATAGTTTTATACAAATTTACGTTATTTTATGTGTATTTTGTATACGTATTTTAATACAAATACACATTCTTTTATTGATATTTTAATTATTTATTTTGACACGAATTTACATGATTTAATGTGTATTTTGTATATATATTTTTATACGTATTTACAACATTTCATGTGTATTTTGTATATATATTTCTATAGAAATCTACGTTATTTTATGTGTATTCGTATATATATTTTGAAACAAATCTACATTATTTTATGTGTATTTTGTATATATATTTCATTATAAATTTGCCTTATTTTAAGTTTATTTTTATATCTATTTTCATTCAAATTCAAATCATTTTATGTGTATATATTTATTTGTATTTACGTTATTTTATGTGTATTTTCTATATATTTTTTCATTCAAAATTACATTATTTTATCGGTATTTTGTTCATTTATTTCGATACGAATTTATATTATTTCATGTGTATTTTCTATACATATACATATAGAGTAAATTTCTATGAAAATATATATTCAAAATACATATAAAATTATGTAAATAAGTATAAAAATATATATATCAAATACACCTAAAAAAATGAAAATTCGTATCAAAATAAATAAATAAAACTCCGATAAAAGAACGTATATTTGTAGGAAAATAAATATAAAAAAATACACATAAAATTACGAAAATTTAAATAAAAATATATACAAAAATACACAAAATTAATTTCAATTTGTATGAAAATAGATATACAAAATACACATATAATTAGTTAAATTTGTATTTAAATACATGTACAAAATTCACATAAAATAATGTAAATTTGTATGAAATGAAAACAAATTCACATAAAATAACGTACATAGGTATAAAATAGATATACAAAATATACATAGAATAATGTAAAATCGTAACAAAATAAATACACAGAATATCAATAAAATAATGTAATTTTGTATGAAAATAAAGATGCAAAATACCCATAAAATAAAGCATATTTTTATAAAAATACATATACACATAGAATAGCTAAATTTGTATTAAAATTAATATACAATTTGCACGTACAATAAGGTAAATTTGTATTGAAAAAATATGCAAAATGCACATAAAACAATGTATATTTGTTTAAAAATATATATACGAACACACATAAAATAACGTATATTTCTATAGAAATATATATACAAAATACACATGAAATGACGTAAATACGTATAAAAATATATATACACACATTAAATAATGTAAATTCGCATCAAAATAAACAAAAAAAATATCAATAAAAGAATGTGTATTTGTATGAAAATAGATACACAAAATACACATAAAATATTGTAAATTTGTATAAAACTCTATACAAAAATACACAAAAAATAATTTAAATTTGTATAAAATATATATACAAAATACACATGAAATTAGGTAAATTTCTATTGAAATACATATACAAAATACACATAAAATAATGTAAATTTGAATAAAAATATATAAACAAATACACTTAAAATAACGAAAATTTGTATGAAATATATATAGAAAATACACATTAAATAATGTAAATATGTATAAAAATATATATACAAAACACAAATAGAATAATGTAAAATAGTATCAAAATAAATACACAGAATATTAATAAAATAATGTAAATTTGTATGAAAATAAAGATGCAAAATACCCATAAAACAACGCATTTTTTATGAAAATATATATACCAAAATGCACATAAAATATTCAAATTTGTATTACAATAAATATACAAAATGCACAGACAATAAGGTAAATTTGTATTGAAATAGATATGCAAAATACATATAAAACAATGTAAATTTGTTTCAAAATATACATACGAATACACATAAAATAACGTAGATTTCTATAAAATATATATACAAAATACACATAAAATGAAGTAAATACGTATAAGAAAATGTATACAAAATACACATAAAATAATGTAAATTCGTATCAAAATAAATAAACTAAATGCCAATAAAAGAATGTTTACTTGTATAAATATAAATATACAAAATACACATAAAATAACGTAAAATTGTATAAAACTATATACAAAAATAAACAAAAATAATTAAATTTGTATGAAAATAGATATACAAAAGACACATAAAATAAGCTAAATTTGAATTGAAATAAATATAGAAAATACATAAAATAATGTAAATTTGTATCAAAATATATATTCAAATACACATATAATAACGTAAATTTGTATAAAAATATATAAACAAAATACACATTAAATAGGTAATGTAAATACGTATAAAAGATATGTACGTAATGTAAAAATTTATAAAATTAAAGATGCAAAATACCCATAAAATATCTCATATTTAAAAAAAAATATATACAAAAATACACATAAAATAATTAAATTTGTATTAAAATAAATATACAAAATACACATACAATAAGGTAGATTTTTATTGAAATAGATATGCAAAAAACACATAAAATAATGAAATTTTTTATCAAAATATATACGAATACACACAATAAAATTACGTAAATTTCTATGAAAATATATATACAAAATACACATAAAATAATGTAAATACATAGAAAAATATATATACAAAATACACATAAAATAATGTAAATTCATATCAAAATAAATAAAAAAAATTTCCTCTACAAGAATGTATATGTGTAGGATAATATATATACAAAATACAAATAAAAAAAAATTGTATAAAAATAATACAAAAATACACAAAAATAATTTAAATTTGTTTGAAAATAGATATGCAAAATACAAATGAAATTAGGCAAATTTTTATTGAAATACATATACAAAATACACATAAAATAATGTAAATTTGTATGAAAATATATAAACAAGTACACATAAGATAACGTAAATTTCCATAAAATATATGTACAAAATATACATTAAATAATGTAAATATGTCTAAAAATATATACAAAATACACAGAATAACGTAAAATCGTATCAAAATAAATAAACAGACAATCAATAAAATAAAGTAAATTTGTGTGAAAATAAAGATGCAAAATACCCATATAATAACGCATATTTGTTTAAAAATATATATACAAAAATACACATAAAATAATTAAATTTGCATCAAAATAAATATACAAAAGGCACATACAATAAAGAAAATTTGTATTGAAATAGATATGCGAAATACACATAAATAATGTAAATTTGTATCAAAATATATATACGAATACACATAAAATAGAGTAAATTTCTTTGAAAATATATATTCAAAATACATATAAAATTATGTAAATAAGTATAATAATATATATATCAAATACACCTAAAATAATGAAAACTCGTATCAAAATAAATAAACAAAATTCCGATAAAAGAACGTATATTTGTAGGAAAATAAATATACAAAATTCACATAAAATTACGAGAATTTGAATAAAACTATATACTAAAATACACAAAATTAATTTCAATTTGTATGAAAATAGATATACATAATACACATATAATTAGTTAAATTTGTATTTAAATACATGTACAAAATACACATAAAATAATGTAAATTTGTATGAAATGAAAACAAATTCACATAAAATAACGTTCATTTGTATGAGATATATATACAAAATATACATAGAATAATGTAAAATCGTATCAAAATAAATACACAGAATATCAATAAATTAAGGTAAATTTGTATGAAAATAAAGATGCAAAATACCCATAAAATAAAGCATTTTTTTATGAAAATACATATACAAAAATACACATAGAATAATTAAATTTGTATTAAAATTAATATACAAAATGCACGTACAATAAGGTAAATTTATATTGAAAAAATATGCAAAATGCACATAAAACAATGTATATTTGTTTCAAAATATATATACGAATACACATAAAATAACATATATTTCTATAGAAATATATATACAAAATACACATGAAATGACGTAAATACGTATAAAAATATATATACACAATGCACATTAAATAATGTAAATTCGCGTCAAAATAAATAAACAAAATATCAATAAAAAATGTGTATTTGTATGAAAATAGATATACAAAATACACATAAAATATTTTAAATTTATATAAAACTCTTTTTATAAAAATATATATACCAAAATAATAAAAAAAATAAATTTGTATTACAATAAATATACAAAATGCACATACAATAAGGTAGATTTATATTGAAATAGATATGCTAAATACATATAAAACAATGTAAATTTGCTTCAAAATATATATTCCAATACACATAAAATAACGTAGATTACTATAAAAATATATATACAAAATACACATTAAATGAAGTAAATACGTATAAGAAAATGTATACAAAGTACACATAAAATAATTAAGTTTGTATTAAAATAAATATACAAAATACACATACAATAAGGTAAATCTATATTGAAATAGATATGCAAAATAAACATAAAATAATGTAAATTTGTATCAAATCATATACGAATACACACAATAAAATAACGTAAATTTTATGAAAAATATATATAAAAATACACATAAAATAATGTAAATACGTAGAAAATATATATACAAAATACACATAAAATTATGTAAATTCTTATGAAAATAAATGAACAAAATTCCACTAAAAGAATGTATATTTGTAGGAAAATATAAATACAAAATACAAATAAAATAACTAAAATTTGTATAAAAATATATAAAAAATACATAAAAATAATTTAAATTTGTTTGAAAATAGATATGCAAAATACACATAAAATTAGGCAAATCTGTATTAAAATACATATACAAATTACACATAAAATATTGTAAATTTGTATGAAAATATATAAACAAATACACTTAAAATAGCGTAAATTTATATAAAATATATATACAAAATATACATTAAATAATGTAAATGTGTATAAAAATATATATACAAAATACACATAGAATAATGTAAAATCGTATCAAAATAAATAAACAGAATATCAATAAAATAATGTAAATTTGTATGAAAATAAAGATGCAAAATACCCAAATAATAACGCATATTTTTACAAAAATACACATAAAATAATTAAATTTGTATTAAAATGAATATACAAAATACACATACAATATGGTAAATTTGTATTGAAATAGATATGCAAAATAAACATAAATAAATACCCATAAAATAGAGTAAATTTCTATGAAAATATATATTCAAAACACAAATAAAATGATATAAATAAGTATAAAAATATACATATCAAATACACCTAAAATAATGTAAATTCGTATAAAAATAAATAAACAAAATTACGATAAAAGATGCAAGATACACATTAAATAATGTAAATATGTATAAAAAAAATATATACAAAAAACAAATAGAATAATGTGAAATCGTATCAAAATAAATACACCGAATACTAATAAAATAATGTAAATTTGTATGAAAATAAAGATGCAAAATTCCCATCAAATAGCGCATTTCTTATAAAAATATATATACCAAAATACACATAAAATATTTAAATTTGTATTTTATTGTGTGTATTCGTATATGTTTTAATACAAATTTAATTATTTTATGTGTACTTTGTATACATTTTCTTATACGTATTTACTTCATTTAATGTGTATTTTGTATATATATTTTTATAGTAATCTACGTTATTTTATGTGTATTGGTATATATATTTTGAAGCAAATTTACATTGTTTTATATGTATTTAGCATATCTATTTCAATATAAATCTACCTTATTGTATGTGCATTTTGTATATTTATTGTAATACAAATTTAAATATTTTATTATTTTGGTATATATATTTTTATAAAAAGAGTTTTATATAAATTTAAAATATTTTATGTGTATTTTGTATATCTATTTTCATACAAATACACATTTTTTATTGATATTTTGTTTATTTATTTTGACGCGAATTCACATTATCTAATGTGTATTGTGTATATATATTTTTATACGTATTTACGTCATTTCATGTGTATTTTGTATATATATTTTTATAGAAATATATGTTATTTTATGTGTATTCGTATATATATTTTGAAACAAATATACATTGTTTTATGTGCATTTTGCATATTTTTTCAATATAAATTTACCTTATTGTACGTGCATTTTGTATATTAATTTTAATACAAATTTAATTATTCTATGTGTATTTTTGTATATGTATTTTTATAAAAAAATGCTTTATTTTATGGGTATTTTGCATCTTTATTTTCATACAAATTTACCTTATTTTATTGATATTCTGTGTATTTATTTTGATACGATTTTACATTATTCTATGTATATTTTGTATATATATCTCATACAAATGAACGTTATTTTATGTGAATTTGTTTTCATTTCATACAAATTTACATTATTTTATGTGTATTTTGTACATGTATTTAAATACAAATTTAACTAATTATATGTGTATTATGTATATCTATTTTCATACAAATTGAAATTAATTTTGTGTATTTTAGTATATATTTTTATTCAAATTTTCGTAATTTTATGTGAATTTTGTATATTTATTTTCCTACAAATATACGTTCTTTTATCGGAATTTTGTTTATTTAATTTGATACGAATTTTCATTATTTTAGGTGTATTTGATATATATATTTTTATACTTATTTACATAATTTTATATGTATTTTGAATATATATTTTCATAGAAATTTACTCTATTTTATGCGTATTCGTATATATATTTTGATACAAATTTACATTATTTATGTGTATTTCGCATATCTATTTCAATACAAATTTTCTTTATTGTATGTGCCTTTTGTATATTTATTTTAATGCAAATTTAATTATTTTATGTGTATTTTTGTATATATATTTTTAAACAAATATGCGTTATTATGTGGGTATTTTGCATCTTTATTTTCATCCAAATTTACACTATTTTATTGATTGTCTGTTTATTTATTTTGATACGATTTTACGTTATTCTGTGTATTTTGTATATATATTTTTAGACATATTTACATTATGTAATGTATATTTTGTACATATATTTTATGGAAATTTACGTTATCTTATGTGTACTTGTTTATATATTTTCATACAAATTTACATTATTTTATGTGTATTTTGTATATGTATTTCAATAAAAATTTGCCTAATTTCATTTGTATTTTGCATATCTATTTTCAAATAAATTTAAATTATTTTTGTGTGTTTTTGTATTTTTTTCATACAATTTTTTTTATTTTATTTGTATTTTGTATATATATTTTCCTACACATATACATTCTTTTAGAGGAAATTTTGTTTATTTATTTTGATACGAGTTTACATTATTTTATGTGTATTTTGTATATATATTTTCTATGTATTTACATTATTTTATGTATATTATATATATATATATATATATATATATATATATATATATATATATATATATATATATATATATATATATATAAATATACATATTCTATGTGTATTTTATATGTATATAAATATGCTCTATTTTATGGGTATTTTGCATCTTTATTTTCATACAAAATCTACATTATTTTATTTATATTCTATGTATTTATTATTATACGATTTTACATTATTCTATTTGTGTTTTGGATATATATTTTGTATACATATTTACAAGACACAAATAGAATAATGTAAATATTCATATAATAATGTAAATTTGTATGAAAATTAAGATGCAAAATACCCATAAAATGAAGCATTTTATAAAAATATATACGAAAACACTTAAAATATTTGATTTTGTATTAAAATAAGTATACAAAATGCACATACAATAAGGTAAATTTGTATTGAAATAGATACGCAAAATACATATAAAACAATGTAAATATGTTTCAAAATATAAAAGGGGTACACATAAAATAACGTAGATTTCTGTAAAAATATATATACAAAATACACATATAATTAAGTAAATACGTATAAAAAAAATGTATACAAAATACACATAAAATAATGTAAACTCGTATCAAAATAAATAAACAAAATACTAATAAAAGAATGTGTGTTTGTATAAATATAAATATACAAAATACACATAAAATAAATTTATATAAAACTATGTACAAAAATACATAAAAGTAATTAAATTTGTATTAAAATAGATATACAAAATACACATAAAATAAGCTAAATTTGAAGTGAAATATATATACAAAATACATAAAATAAGCTAAATTTTTATCAAAATACTTATAAAAATACACATATAATAACGTAAACTTGTAAAAAAATATATAAACAAAATACACATTAAATAATGTAAATACGTATAAAAAAATGTACAAAATACACAAACAATCATGTAATTCGTATCAAAATAAATAGACAAAATACCAATAAAATAATGTAAATTTCTATGAGAAAACATATACAAAATACACATAAATAACGCAAATGTCAAAAAAAAATATATATAATATAATATATTTTTATACATATTTAAAATATTTAATGTATATTTTGTATATATATATTTTATCCAAATTTACGTTATTTTATGTGTATTTGTATATATATTTTTATACAAATTTACATTATTTTATGTGAGTTTTGTATATGTATTTCAATACAAATATGCCTAACTTCATGTGTATTTTGCATATCTATTTTCAAACAAACAGTATAAAATAACGTTTTATTAATATTCTGTGTATTTGTTTTGATACGATTTTACATTATTCTATTTGTGTTTTGTATATATTTTTTTATACATATTTACATTATTTAATGTGTATTTTGTATATTTTAAAACAAATTTACGTTATTTTATGCGCATCTGTTAAAATACTTTGTTACAAATTTACATTATTTTATGTATTTTGTATATATATTTCAATACAAATTTAGTTTATTTTATGAATATTTTGTATATCTATTTTCATTCGTATCAAAATAAATAAACAAAATAGCAATAAAATAATGTAAATTTGCATGAGAAAACATATACAAATACACATAAAATAACGCAAATTTCTAAAGAAAAATATGTACAAAATACACATAAAATAAAGTAAATTTGCATAAAAATATATATACAAAACACACATTAAATAATGTAAATGCGTACATAAAATAACCTAAATTTGTATAAAACTATATACAAAAATACTCAAAAATATATATACAAAAAAACAAATAGAATAATGTAAAATCGTATGAAAATAAATACACCGAATATTAATAAAATAATGTAAATTTGTATGAAAATAAAGATGCAAAATTCCCATCAGTGCATTTCTTATAAAATATATATACCAAATACACATAAAATATTTAAATTTGTATTGAAATAAATATACAAAATGCACATACAATAAGGTAAACTTCTATTGAAAGAGATATGCAAAATACATTTAAAACAATGTAAATTTGTTTCAAAATATATATACGAATACATATAAAATAACGTAGATTTCTATAAAATATATATACAAAATACACATAAAATTAACTAAATACGTATAAAATGTAAACAAAATACACATAAAATAATGTAAACTGAAACAAAATAAATAAACAAAATACCAATAAAAGAATGTATTTGTTCTGTGTATTTTGTATATAGTTTTATACAAATTTACGATTTTATGTGCATTTTGTATATTTATATTTATAAATACACATTCTTTTATTGGTATTTTGTTTATTTATTTTGATACGATTTTTATGTGTATTTTGTATTCATTTTTATACACATTCTTTTACTGGTATTTTGTTTATTTATTTTGATACGATTTTATGTATTTTGTATATATTTTTATAGAAATCAACGTTATTTTATATGTATTCGTATATATATTTTGAAACAAATTTACATTGTTTTATATGTATTTTGAATATCTATTTCAATACAAATTTACCTTACAGTATGTGCATTTTTTATATTTATTTTAATACAAATTTTAATATTTTATGTGTATTTTGGTATATATATTTTTATTAAAAATGCGTTATTTTATGGCTATTTTGCATCTTTATTTTCATACAAATTTACATTATTTTATTAATGTTCTGTGTATTTATTTTGATACGATTTTACATTATTCTATTTGTGTTTTGTATAGTGTATTTGTTTATATATTTTGACACAAATTTACAATATTTTATGGGTATTTTGTATATATATTTCAAAAGAAATTTACCTAGTTTTATGTGTATTTTGAATATCTATTTTCATACAAACTCAAATTATTTTTGTATATATTTCAATACAAATTTTAGTTATGTTATGTGTATTTTGTAAATCTATTTTCATTCAAATATATATTATTTTATTGGTATTTTGTTGATTTATATTGATACGAATTTACATTTTTTTATATGTACTTTTTATATATATTTTTATACGCATTTACATTATTTAATATTTATTTTGAATATATAATTTTATACAAATTCATGGTATTTTATGTGTATTTGTATATATATTTTCATAAATTTACATTATTTTATGTGTATTTTGTACATATATTTCATTACAAATTTACCTTATTTTATGTTTATTTTGTATGTGTATTTTGCACATTTATTTTTATACACGTTTACTCATACAAATTTATATTATTTTATTGGTATTTTGTTTATTTATTATGATACGAATTACATGATTATATGTGTATTTTGTACACATTTTTTTATACGTATTTACATTATTTAATATGTATTTTGTTTATATATTTTCATACAAATTTACGTTATTATATGTGTATTTGTATAAATATTTTGATACAAATCTACTTTATTTCATGTATTTTGTATATATATATTTCAATTCAAATTTTTATTTATATTTGTATATATTTTCATACAAATTTAATTATGTGTATTTTGTATATATATTTATATAAATTTACATTCTTTTATGTGTATTTTGTTTATTTATTTATACATGAATTTACATTATTTTATGTGTATTTTGTATATTTTTTTATACGTATTTACTTCATTTTATGTGTATTTTGTATATATATATATTTTATAGAAATCTACGTTATTTTATGTGTATTCGTATACATATTTTGAAACAAATTTACATTGCTATATGTATTTTGCATATCTATTTCAATACAAATTTACCTTATTGTACATATAAAACAATGTAAATTTGTTTCAAAATATATATGAATACACATAAAATAACGTAGATTTCTATAAAAATATATACAAAATACACATAAAATTAAGTAAATACGTATAAAAAATGTAAACAAAATACACATAAAATAATGTAAATTGTAACAAAATAAACAAAATACCAATAAAAGAATGTGTATTTGTATAAATATAAATGTATAAATACATACAAAATAAACATAAATAAGGTAAATTTGTAATGAAATATATACAAAATACACATAAAATAATGTAAATTTATATGAAAATATATATATAAATACACAAAAAATAATGTAAATTCTTAAAAAATTAAATACACAAAATTTCAATAAAAGAATGTATATTTGTAGGAAAATATATATACAAAAACCAAATAAAATAACTAAAATTTGTATAAAAATATATACAAAAATACACAAAAATAATTTAAATTTGTTTGAAAATAGATATGCAAAATACACATAAAGTTAGGCAAATTTGTATTGAAATATATATACAAAACTCACATAAAATAATGTAAATTTGTATGAAAATATATAAACAAATACATATAAAATAACGTAAATTTGGATAAAATATATATACAAAATATACATTAAATATTTTAAATATTTAAATATATTATATATATTTTTATTGATATTTGCGTTATTTATGTGTATTTTGTATATGTTTTCTCATAGAAATTTACATTATTTTATTGGTATTTTGTCTATTTATTTTGATACGAATTACATGATTATTTGTGTATTTTGTACATTTTTTTATACATATTTACATTATATAATGTGTATTTTGTTTATATATTTTTATACAAATTTACGTTATTATATGTGTATTTGTATAAGTATTTTGATACAAATTTACATTGTTTTATGTATTTTGTATATATATTTCAATTCAAATTTAGCTTATTTTATGTGTATTTTGTATATCTATTTATTTTAATACAAAATCAAATATTTTATGTTTTTTCGTATATATTTTTATTAAAATGCGTTATTTTATGGGTATTTTGCATCTTATTTTTCATACAAATTTACATTATTTTATTAATATTTTCTGTATTTATTTTGATACGATTATACATTATTTTATTTGTGTTTTGTATATATTTTTTTATACATATTTACATTATTTAATGTCTTTTTTGTATATATATTTAATACAAATTTACGTTATTTTAAGTCTATATGTTTATATATTTTCATTCAAATTTACATTATTTTATGTGTATTTTGTATATGTATTTCAATACAAATTTACCTAATTTTATATGTTTTTTGTATATTTATTTTCATACAAGTTTAAATTATTTTTGTGTATTTTTGTATATAGTTTTATACAAATTTATGTTATTTATGAGTATTTTGTATATCTATTTTCATACAAATACACATTCTTTTCATGATATTTTTTTTATTTATTTTGACACGAATTAACTTTATTTAATGTGTGTTTTGTATATATATTTTATACGTATTTACATTATTTCAAGTGTATTTTGTATATATATTTCTATAGAAATCTGCGTTATTTTATGTGTATTCGTATATATATTTTGAAACAAATTTACATTGTTTTATGTGTATTTTGCATATTTTTTTAATACAAATTTACCTTATTGTATGTGCATTTTGTATATTAATTTTAATACAAATTTGATTAATCTATGTGTATTTTTGTATATGTATTTTGATAAAAATATGCTTTATTTTATGGGTATTTTGCATCTTTATTTTCATACAAATTTACATTATTTTATTGATATTCTGTGTATTTATTTTGATATGATTTTACATTATTCTATGTGTATTTTGTATATATATTTTATATAAAATGTATTTGTTTTCATTTCATACAAATCTACATTATTTTATGTGTTTTTTGTACATGTATTTAAATACAAATTTAACTAGTTATATGTGTATTTTGTATATCTATTTTGTATGTATATTTTCATAGAACTTTACTCTATTTTATGAGTATTCGAATATATATTTTAATACAAATTTACATTATTAATGTGTATTTTGCATATCTATTTCAATACAAATTTACTTTATTGTACGTTCATTTTGTATATTTATTTTAATACAAATTTAATTATTTTATATGTCTTTTTGTATATATATTTTATGCAAATATGCGTTATTATATGGATATTTTGCATCTTTATTTTCATACAAATTTACATTATTTTATTGATATTCTCTTTATTTATTTTGATACGATTTAACATTATTCTATGTGTTTTTTGTATATTTTTTTTTATATATATTTACATTATTTAATGTTCATTTTGTATATATATATATATGTTCATTTTGTATATATATTTTATCCAAATTTACATTATTTTATGTGTATTTGTTTATATATTTTCATACATATTTACATTATTTTATGTGTTTTTTGTATATATATTTTTCTACGTATTTAAATTATTTTATGTGTATTTTGTATATACATTTTCATAAAAAAAATTACGTTATTTTATTGTGTGTATAAGTATATATTTTGATACAAATTTTATACAAATTCATGTTATTTAATGTGTATTTGTATATATATTTTCATTCAAATTTATATTATTTTATGTGTATTTTTTCATATATTTCATTACAAATTTACCTTATTTTATGTTTATTTTGTATATTTATTTCATTCAATTTTAAATTATTTTATGTGTATATTTGTATTTGTATTTAGGTTATTTTATGTGTATTTTGTATATATATTTTCATCCAAAATTACATTATTTTATTGGTATTTCTTAATTTAATTCGATACGAATTTAGATTATTTCATAGGTATTTTGTATACATATTTTTACACTCATTTACATTATCTCATGTGTGTTTTGTATATATATATTTTTATGCAAATTTATCTAATGTTCATTTTTGTACATATATTTTTTATAGAAATTTGCGTTATTTTATGTATATAGTTTTATATAAATTTACGTTATTTTATGTGCATTTTGTATATTTATATTTATACAAATACACATTCTTTTATTGGTATTGTTTATTTACATTTATACGAATTTACATTATTTTATGTGTATTTTGTATACATTTTTTATACGTATTTACTTAATTTTATGTGTATTTTGTATATGTATTTTTATAGAAATCTACGTTGTTTTATGTGTATTCGTATATTTATTTTGAAACAAATTTACATTATTTTATATGTATTTTGCATATCTATTTCAATACAAATTTACCTTATTGTATCTGCATTTTGTATATTTATTTTAATACAAGTTCAAATATTTTATGTGTATTTTGGTATCAATAGTTTAAAAAAAAATTTATTTAGTTATTTTATAAGTATTTTGCATCTTAATTTTCATTTTATATGTACTTTGTATATATATTTTTATACGCTCTTACATTATTTAATATTTATTTTGAATATATATTTTTATACAAATTCATGGTATTTTATGTGTATTTGTATATATATTTTCATATAAATTTACATTATTGTATGTGTATTTTGTACATATATTTCATTACAAATATACCTTATTTTATGTTTATTTTGTATGTGTATTTTGTATATTTATATTTATCCAAATACACATTCTTTTATTGGTATTTTTTTTATTTATTTTCATTCGAAGTTACATTATTTTATGTGTATTTTGAATACATTTTTTTATACGTATTTAATCAATTTTATGTGTATTTTGTATATATAATTTTATAGAAATCTACGTTTTTTTATTTGTATTCGTATATATATTTTGAAACAAATTTACATTGTTTTATATGTATTTTTGCATATCTCTTTCAATACAAATTTACCTTATTGTATGTGCATTTTGTATATTTATTTCAATACAAATTAAAAAAAATTATGTGTATTTTGGTATATATATTTTTATAAGAAATACGCTATTTTATAGGAATTTTGCATCTTTATTTTCATACAAATTTACATTATTATATTGATATTCGGTGTATTTATTTTGATACGATTTTACATTATTTTATTTGTTTTTTGTATATACTTTTTTTATACATATTTACATTATTTAATGTGTATCTTGCATATATATTTTATACAAATTTATTTTCTATTATCTATTTTCATACAAATACACATTCTTTTCATGATATTTTGTTTATTTATTTTGACACGAATTTTCATTATTTGATATGTATTTTGTATATATATTTTTATAAGTATTTACATAATTTCATATGTATTTTGTATATATATTTAATAGATATTCAAAATACACATAAAATAACCTAAATTTGTATCAAACTATATACAAAAATATTTTAAATTTGTATGAAAATAAATATACAAAATACACATAAAATTAGGTAAATTTGTATGGAAATACATATACAAAATACACATGAAGTAATGTAAATTTGAATGAAAATACATAAACAAATACACTTAAAATAACGTAAATTTGTATAAAAAAATATATACAAAACACAAATAGAATATTGTAAAATCGTATCAAAATAAATACACAGAATATTAATAAAATAATGTAAATTTGTATGAAAATAAGGAGGCAAAATACCCATAAAATAACGCATTTTTTTTATTTATAAAAATATATATACCAAAATACACATAAAAAAATTAGATTTGTATTAAAATAAATATATAAAAAACACATACAATAAGGTAAATTTGTATTGAAGTAGATATGCAAAATACATAGAAAGCAATGCAAATTTGTTTCAAAATATGTATACGAATACATATAAAATAACGTAGATTTCTATAAATATATATATACAAAATACACATAAAATGAAGTAAATACGTATAAAAAAATGTATACAAAATACACATAAAATAATGTAAATTCGTATCAAAATAAATAAACAAAATACCAATAAAAGAATGTGTATTTGTATAAATATAAATATACAAAATACACATAAAATAACGTAAATTTATATAAAACTATATACAAAAATACACAGAAGTAATTAAATTTTTATGAAAATATATACAAAATACACACAAAATAAGCTAAATTTGAATTGAAATATATATACAAAATACATGAAATAAAGTAAATTTGTATCAAATTATTTATACAAATACACAAATAATAACGTAAATTTGTATGAAAATATATAAACAAAATACACAATAAATAATGTAAATACGTATAAAAAAATGTGTACAAAATACACATATAATCATGTAATTCGTATCAAAATAATTAAACAAAATACCAATAAAATGATATAAATTTGTATGAGTAAACGTGTATGTTGCATATTTTTTCAATACAAATTTACCTTATTATATACGCATTTTGTATATTAATTTTAATACAAATTTAATTATTCGATGTGTATTTTTGTATCTGTATTTTTATAAACATATGCTTTATTTTTTGGGTATTTTGCATCTTTATTTTCATACAAATTTACATTATTTTATTGATATTCTGCTCATTCTTTTTGATACGAATTGACATTATTCTATGTGTATTTTGTATATATTTTTCATACAAATTTACGTTATTTTATGTGTATTTGTTTATATATTTTGACACAAATTTACAATATTTTATGGCTATTTTGTATATACATTTCAAAAGAAATTTACCTAGTTTTATGTGTATTTTGTATATCTATTTTCACACAAACTCGAATTATTTCTATGTATTTTTGTATATATTTTAATACAAATTTTAGTTATGTTATGCATATTTTGTAAATTTATTTTCATTCAAATATATATTATTTTATTGGTGTTTTGTTGATTTATATTGATACGAATTTACATTATTTTATATGTACTTTGTATATATATTTTTATACGCTTTAACATTATTTAATATTTATTTTGAATACATATTTTTATACAAATTCATGGTATTTTATATGTATTTGTATATATATTTTCATATAAATTTACATTATTTTATGTGTATTTTGTACATATATTTTATTACAAATCTACCTTATTTTATGTTTATTTTGTATGTGTATTTTGTATATTTATATTTATTCAAATACACATTCTTTTATTGGTATTTTGTTTATTTATTTTAAATCAAATTTACATTATTTAATGTGTATTTTGTATACATTTTTTTATACGTAATTACTTAATTTTATGTGTATTTTGTATATATATTTTTATAGAAATTTACGTTTTTTTATTTGTATTCGTATATATATTTTTAAACAAATTTACATTGTTTTATATGTATTTTTGCATATCTCTTTTAATACAAATTTACCTTATTGTATGTGCATTTTGTATATTTATTTCAATACAAATTTAAATATTTTATGTGTATTTTGGTATATATATTTTTATAAGAAATGCGCTATTTTATAGGAATTTTGCATCTTTATTTTCATACAAATTTACATTATTTTATTAATATTCGGTGTATTTATTTTGATACGATTTTACATTATTCTATTTGTTTTTTGTATATACTTTTTTATACATATTTACATTATTTAATGTGTATCTTGCATATATATTTTATACAAATTTATTATCTATTATCTATTTTTATACAAATACACATTCTTTTCATGATATTTTGTTAATTTATTTTGACACGAATACACATTAAATAACATGAATTTGTATAAAATTTGTATCAAAATATATACTTATACACACAATAAAATAACGTAATTTTTTTATGAAAATGTATATACAAAATACACATAAAATAATTTAAATACGTAGAAAAATATATATACAAAAAACACATAAAATAATGTAAATATGTATGAAAATATATAAACAAATACACATAAAATAATGTAAATTTGGATAAAATATATATACAAAATGAAAATTAATGTAAATATATATATAAAAAAATATGTACAAAAAAAACATAGAATAATGTTAAATCGTATGAAAATAAATAAAGAGAATATCAATAAAATAGTGTAAATTTGTATGAAAATAAAGATGAAAAATATCGATATAATAACGCATATTCGCATAAAAATATATATTCAAAAAGACATATAAAATAATTAAATTTGTATTAAAATAAATATACAAAATGCACGTACAATAAAGTAAATTTGTATTGAAATAGATATGCAAAATACACATTAATAATGTAAATTTGTATCAAAATATATATACGAATACTCATAAAATAGAGTAAATTTCTATGAAAATATACATACAAAATAGATATACAAAATACACATGTGTATTTGTTAAAAATATTTTGAAACGAATCTAATTTATTTTATGTATTTTGTATATATATTTCAATTCAAATTTAGCTTATTTTGTGTGTATTTTGTATATCTATTTTCATACAAATTTAATTACTTCTGTGTATTTTTGTATATAGTTTTATACAAATTTACGTTATTTTATGTGCATTTTGTATATTTATATTTATACAAATACACATTCTCTTATTGGTATTTTGTTTATTTATATTTATACGAATTTACATTATTTTATGTATTTTGTATACATTTTTAACTCGTATTTACTTAATTTTATTTGTATTTTGTATATATATATTTATAGAAATCTACGTTATTTTATGTGTATTCGTATGTATATTTTGAAACAAATTTACATTGTTTTATATATTTTTTGCATATCTATTTCAATACAAATTTACCTTATTGTATGTGCATTTTGTATATTTATTTTAATACAAATTCAAATATTTTATGTGTATTTTGGTATATATAATTTTATAAAAAATGCGTTATTTTATAGGTATTTTGCATCTTAGTTTTCATACAAATGTACATTATTTTATTAATATTCTGTGTATATATTTTGATACGATTTTATATTATACTATTTGTGTTTTGTATATATTTTTTTATACATATTTTCATTATTTAATGTGTATTTTTATATATATTTTATACAAATTAACGTTATTTTAAGTGTATTTGTTTATATAATTTCATTCAAATTTATATTATTTTAAGTGTATTTAGTATATGTATTTCAATACAAATTTACCTAATTTTATGTGTATTTTGTATATTTATTTTCATACAAATTTAAATTATTTTTGTGTTTTTTTTTTGTATATACATATAGAGTAAATTTCTATGAAAATATATATTCAAAATACATATAAAACTATGTAAATAAGTATAAAAATATATATATCAAATACACCTAAAAAAATGAAAATTCGTATCAAAATAAATAAACAAAATTCCGATAAAAGAATGTATATTTGTAGGAAAATAAATGTACAAAATACACATAAAATTACGAAAATTTGAATAAAAATATATACAAAAAAACAAAAAAAAATTTCAATTTGTATGAAAATAGATATACAAAATACACATATAATTAGTTAAATTTGTATTTAAATACATGTACAAAATACACATAAAATAATGTAAATTTGTATGAAATGAAAATTAATTCACATAAAATAACGTACATTTGTATAAAATAGATATACAAAATATACATAGAATAATGTAAAATCGTATCAAAATAAATACACAGAATATCAATAAAATAATGTAATTTTGTATGAAAATAAAGATGCAAAATACCCATAAAATAAAGCATATTTTTTTTAAAATACATATACAAGAATACACATACAATAATTAAATTTGTATTAAAATTAATATACAAAATGCACGTACAATAAGGTAAATTTGTATTGAAAAAATATACAAAATGCACATAAAACAATGTATATTTGTTTCAAAATATATATACGAATACACATAAAATAACGTATATTTCTATAGAAATATATATACAAAATACACATGAAATGACGTAAATACGTATAAAAATATATATACACAATACACATTAAATAATGTAAATTCGCATCAAAATAAATAAACAAAATATCAATAAAAGAATGTGTATTTGTATGAAAATAAATATACAAAATACACATAAAATATTGTAAATTTGAATAAAACTCTATTAAAAAAATACACAAAAATGATTTAAATTTGTATAAAATATATATACAAAATATACATAAAACTAGTTAAATTTCTATTGAAATACATATACAAAATTCACATAAAATAATGTAAATTTGAATGAAAATATATAAACAAATACACTTAAAATAATGTAAATTTGTATGAAATATATATAGAAAATACACATTAAATAATGTAAATATGTATAAAAAAAATGTATACAAAACACAAATAGAATAATGTAAAATAGTATCAAAATAAATACACAGAATATTAATAAAATAATGTAAATTTGTATGAAAATAATGATGCAAAATACCCATAAAACAACGCATTTTTTATGAAAATATATATACCAAAATACACATAAAATATTTAAATTTGTATTACAATAAATATACAAAATGCACAATAAACAAAAATAATTAAATTTGTATGAAAATAGATATACAAAAGACATAAAATAAGCTAAATTTGAATTGAAATAAATATAGAAAATACATAAAATAATGTAAATTTGTATCAAAATATATATTCAAATACACATATAATAACGTAAATTTGTATAAAAATATATAAACAAAATACACATTAAATAATGTAAATACGTATAAAAGATATGTACGTAATGTAAAATTTATAAAATTAAAGATGCAAAATACCCATAAAATAACTCATATTTAAAAAAATATATATACAAAAATACACATAAAATAATTGAATTTGTATTAAAATAAATATACAAAATACACTTACAATAAGGTAAATTTTTATTGAAATAGATATGCAAAAAACACATAAAATAATGAAATTGTTTATCAAAATATACAGGAATACACAAAATAAAATTACGTAAATTTTTGTGAAAATATATATACAAAATACACATAAAATAATGTAAATACATAGAAAAATATATATATACAAAATACACATAAAATAATGTAATTTCGTATCAAAATAAATAAACAAAATTTCCTCTAAAAGAATGTATATTTGTAGGAAAATATATTTACAAAATACAAATAAAATAACAAAAATTTGTATAAAAATATATAAAAAAATACACAAAAATAATTTAAATTTGTTTGAAAATAGATATGCAAAATACACATGAAATTAGGCAAATTTTTATTGAAATACATATACAAAATACACATAAAATAATGTAAATTTGTATGAAAATATATAAACAAATACACATAAGATAACGTAAATTTCCATCAAATATATGTACAAAATATACATTAAATAATGTAAATATGTCTAAAAATATATATACAAAATACACAGAATAACGTAAAATCGTATCAAAATAAATAAACAGACTATCAATAAAATAATGTAAATTTGTATGAAAATAAAGATGCAAAATTCCCATATAATAACGCATATTTGTTTAAAAATATATACAAAATACACATAAAATAATTAAATTTGTATCAAAATAAATATACAAAAGGCACATACAATAAAGGAAATTTGTATTGAAATAGATATGCGAAATACACATAAATAATGTAAATTTGTATCAAAATATATATACGAATACACATAAAATAGAGTAAATTTCTATGAAAATATATATTCAAAATACATATAAAATTATGTAAATAAGTATTAAAATATATATATCACATACACCTAAAATAATGAAAATTCGTATCAAAATAAATAAACAAAATTCCGATAAAAGAACGTATATTTGTAGGAAAATAAATATACAAAATACACATAAAATTACGAAAATTTGAATAAAAATATATACTAAAATACACAAAACTAATTTCGATTTGTATGAAAATAGATATACATAATACACATATAATTAGTTAAATTTGCATTTAAATACATGTACAAAATACACATGAAATAATGTAAATTTGTATGAAATGAAAACAAATTCACATAAAATAACGTTCATTTGTATGAAATATATATACAAAATATACATAGAATAATGTAAAATCGTATCAAAATAAATACACAGAATATCAATAAAATAACGTAAATTTGTATGAAAATAAAGATGCAAAATACTCATAAAATAAAGCATTTTTTTTTATGAAAATACATATACAAAAATACACATAGAATAATTAAATTTATATTATTTTATATGTACTTTGTATATATATTTTTATTCGCATTTACATTATTTAACATTTATTTTGAATATATAATTTTATACAAATTCATGGTATTTTGTGTGTATTTGTATATATATTTTCATATAAATTTACATTATTTTATGTGTATTTTGTGCATATATTTCATTACAAATTTACCTTATTTAATGTTTATTTTGTATGTGTATTTTGTACATTTATATTTATACAAATACACATTCTTTTATTGGTATTTTGTTTATTTATTTTGATTCGAATTTACATTATTTTATGTGTATTTTGTTTACATTTTTTTATACGTATTTACTTAATTTTGTCTATTTTCTATATATATTTTTATAGAAATCTACGTTTTTTTATGTGTATTCGTATATATATTTTGAAACAAATTTACATTGTTTTATATGTATTTTTGCATATCTCTTTCAATAGAAATTTACCTTATTGTATGTGCATTTTGTATATTTATTTCAATGCAAATTTAAATATTTCATGTGTATTTTGGTATATATATTTTTATAAGATTACGAAAATTTTAATAAAATATACAAAACAAAAAAATAAATTTCAATTTGTATGAAAATATATATACAAAATACACATATAATTATTTAAGTTTGTATTTAAATACATGTACAAAATACACATAAAATAATGTAAATTTGTATGAAATGAAAACAAATTCACATTAAATAACGTACATTTGTATAAAATAGATATACAAAATAATTTTATGAGTATTTTCTATATCTATTTTCATACAAATACAAATTCTTTTATTGATATTTTGTTTATTTATCTTGACGAGAATTTAAATTATTTAATGTGTATTTTGTACATATTTTTTTATACGTATATATATATATATATATATATATATATATATATATATATATATATATATATATATATATATATATATATATATATATATATATATATATATATATATATATATATATATTTACATCATTTCATGAGTATTTTGTATATATATTTCTATAGAAATCTACTTTATATTATGTGTATATATAGGTTTTAAACAAATTTACACTTTTATGTGTATTTTGCATATTTTTCAATACAAATTTACTATATTGTATATGCATTTTGTATATTAATTTTAATACAAATTTAATTATTCGATATGTATTTTGTATCTGTATTTTTATAAACATATGCTTTATTTTTGGGTATTTTGCATCTTTATTTTCATACAAATTTACGTTATTTTATTGATATTCTGCTCATTAGTTTTGATACGAATTGACATTATTCTGTGTATTTTGTATATTTTCATACAAATTTACGTTATTTTATGTGTATTTGTTTATATATTTTGACACAAATTTACAATATTTATAGCTATTTTGTATATACATTTCAAAAGAAATTTACCTGTTTTATGTGTATTTTGTATATCTATTTTCAATCAAACTCAAATTATTTCTATGTATTTTGTATATTTTAATACAAATTTTAGTAATGTTATGTGTATTAAGTAAATTTATTATCAATCAAATAAATATTAATTTATTGGAGTTTTTTTATTTATATTGATACAATTTACATTATTTTATTTGTACTTTGTATATATATTTTTATACGCTTTTACATTATTTAATATTTATTTTGAATATATATTTTAATACAAATTCATGGTATTTAATGTGTATTTGTATATATATTTTCATATAAATTTACATTATTTATGTGTATTTTGTACATATATTTTATTACAAATCTACCTTATTTTATGTTTATTTTGTATATGTATTTTGTATATTTATATTTATCCAAATACACATTCTTTTATTGGTATTTTGTTTATTTATTTTAAATCGAATTTACATTATTTTATGTGTATTTTGTATACATTTTTTTATACGTATTTACTTAATTTTATGTGTATTTTGTATATATATTTTTATATAAATCTACGTTTTTTTATTTGTATTCGTATATATATTTTGAAACAAATTTACATTGTTTTATATGTATTTTTGCATATCTCTTTCCATACAAATTTACCTTATTGTATGTGCATTTTGTATATTTATATCAATACAAATTTAAATATTTTATGTGTATTTTAGTATATATATTTTTTATGAGAAATGCGCTATTTTATGGGAATTTTGCATCCTTATTTTCATACAAATTTACATTTTTTTATTAATATTTGGTGTATTTATTTTGATACGATTTTACAGTATTCTATTTGTTTTTTGTATATACTTTTTTATACATATATACATTATTTAATGTGTATCTTGAATATATATTTTATACATATTTATTATCTATTATCTTTTTTCATACAAATACACATTCTTTTCATGATATTTTGTTTATTTAATTTGACACGAATTTACATTATTTGATATGTATTTTGTATATATATTTTTATACGTATTTACATAATTTCAAATGTATTTTGTATATATCTATATCTATAGAAATCTACTTTATTTTATGTGTATTCGTATATATATTTTGAAACAAATTTACATTGTTTTATATGTATTTTTGAATATCTCTTTTAATACAAATCTACCTTACTGTATATGCATTTTGTATATTTATTTTAATACAAATTTAAATATTTTATGTGTATTTTGGTATATATATTTTTATAAAAAATGCGATAATTTTTGGGAATTTTGCATCTTTATTTTCATACAAATTTACATTATTTTATTGATATTCTGTGTATTTATTTTGATACGATTTTACATTATTCTATTTGTTTTTTGTATATATTTTTTTATACGCATTTACATTATTTAATGTGTATCTTGCATATATATTTTATACAAATTTACGTTCTTTTAAGTGTATTTGTTTATATATTTTCATTCAAATTTACATTTATTTTAATTCGAAATTACATTATTTTATGTCTATTTTGTATACAATTTTTTATACGTATTTACTTAATTTTATGTGTATTTTGTATATATATTTTATATAGAAATCTACGTTTTTTTATTTGTATTCGTATATATATTTTGAAACAAATTTACATTGTTTTATATGTATTTTTGCATATCTCTTTCAATACAAATTTACTTTATTGTAAGTGCATTTTGTATATTTATTTCAATGCAAATTTAAATATTTTATGTCTATTTTGGTATTTATATTTTTATAAGAAATGCGCTATTTTAAGGGAATTTTGCATCTTTATTTTCATACAAATTTACATTATTTTATTAATATTCGGTGTATTTATTTTGATACGATGTTACATTATTCTATTTGTTTTTTGTATATACTTTTTTATACATATTTACATTATTTAATGTGTATCTTGCATATATATTTTATACAAATTTATTATCTATTATCTATTTTCATACAAATACACATTCTTTTCATGATATTTTGTTTATTTATTTTGACACGAATTTACATTATTTGATATGTATTTTGTATATATATTTTTATACGTATTTACGTGTATTTTGTATATATATTTTTATACAAATCTACGTTATTTTATGTGTATTCGTATATATATTTTGAGACAAATTTACATTGTTTTATATGTATTTTGCATATATATTTCAATACAGATTTACCTTATTGTATGTGTATTTTGTATATTTATTTTAATACAAATTAATTTTTTCATGTGTATTTTGGTATCTATATTTTTATAAAAAATGCGTTATTTAATGGGTATTTTGCATCTTTATTTTCATACAAATTTACAATGTTTTATTAATATTCTGTGTATTTATTTTGATAGGATTTTACATTATTCTATTTGTATTTTGTATATATATAAATTTATATAAAATGTATTTGTTTTCATTTCATACAAATTACATTATTTTATGTGTTTTTTGTACATATATTTTATTCATATATTCGTAATTTTATATGTATTTTGTATATTTATTTTCCTACAAATATACGTTCTTTTATCTGAATTTTATATATTTTGACACAAATTTACATTATTGATGTGTATTTTGTATATCTATTTCAATACAAATTTACTTAATTGTTTGTGCATTTTGTATATTTATTTTAATACAAATTTAATTATTTTATATGTATTTTTGTATATATATTTTTATGCAAATATGCGTTATTATATGGATATTTTGCATCTTTATTTTAATAAAAATTTAAATTATTTTATTTATATTATATTTATTTATTTTTATAATATTTAAAATTATTATATTTTTTTTTTTTATATATTTTTTTTATACATATTTACATTATTTAATGTTCATTTTGTATATATATTTTATCCAAATTTACATTATTTTATGTGTATTTGTTTATATATTTTCATACATATTTACATTATTTTATGTGTTTTTTGTATATATATTTTTCTACGTATTTAAATTATTTTGTGTATTTTGTATATACATTTTCATATAAAAATTACGTTATTTTATTGAGTGTATATGTATATATTTTGATACAAATTTTATACAAATTCATGTTATTTAATGTGTATTTGTATATATATTTTCATACAGATTTATTTTATTTTATATATTTTTCATATATTTCATTACAAATTTACCTTATTTTATGTTTATTTTGTATATTTATTTCATTCAATTTTAAATTATTTTATGTGTATATTTGTATTTGTATTTAGGTTATTTATGTGTATTTTGTATATATATTTTCATCAAAATTACATTATTATATTGGTATTTTCTTAATTTAATTCGATGCAATTTAGATTATTTCATAGGTATTTTGTATACATATTTTTATACTCATTTACATTATCTAATGTGTGTTTTGTATATATATTTTATGCAAATTTATTTTATGTTCATTTTTGTACATATTTTTATAGAAATTTGCGTTATTTTATGTATATAGTTTTATATAAATTTACGTTATTTTATGTGTATTTTGTATATTTATATTTATACAAATACACATTCTTTTATTGCTATATTGTTTATTTATATTTATACAATTTACATTATTTTATGTGTATTTTGTATACATTTTTTTATACGTATTTACTTAATTTTATGTGTATTTTGTATATGTATTTTTATTGAAATCTACGTTATTTTATGTGTATTCGTATATATATTTTTTGAAACAAACTTACACTATTTTATATGTATTTTGCATATGTATTTCTATACAAATTTACCTTATTGTATGTGCATTTTGTATATTTATTTTAATACAAATTCAAATATTTTATGTGTATTTTGGTATCTATAATTTTATAAAAATGCGTTATATTATAGTAATTATGCATCTTAATTTTCATACAAATTTACATTATTTTATTAATATTCTGTTTATTTATTTTGATACGATTTTACATTATTCTATTTGTGTTTTGTATATTTTTTTTATACATATTTACATTATTTAATGTGTATTTTGTATATATATTTTATACAAATTTACGTTATTTTATGTATATTTGTTTATATATTTTCTTTCAAATTTACATTATTTTATGTGTATTTTGTATATGTATTTCAATACAAATTTACCTAATTTTATGTGTATTTTGTATATTTCTTTTCATACAAATTTAAATTATTTAATGTATTTTTGTATATAGTTTTATACAAATTTAGGTTATTTTATGTACGCATTTACATTATTTAATGTGTGTTTTGTATATATTTTTATCAAGTTAATTTATTTTACTTTCATTTTTGGACATATTTTTATAGAAATTAGCGTTATCTTATATGTATTTGCATATGTTTTCTCATATAAATTTACATTATTTTATTGCTATTTTGTTTATTTAGTTTGATACGAATTACATGATTATATGTGTATTTTGTACATATTTTTATACGTATTTACTTAATGTATATTTTGTTTATATATTTTTAAACAAATTTACGTTATTATATGTATTTTTATAAATATTTTGATACAAATTTACATTATTTTATGTATTTGTATATACATTTCAATTCAAATTTAGCTTATTTTATCTGTATTTTGTATATCTATTTTCATACGAATTTAATTACTTCTGTGTATTTTGGTATATAGTTTTATACAAATTTACGTTATTTATGTGTATTTTGTATATTTATATTTATACAAATACACATTCTTTTAATATTTTGTTTATTTATTTTGATACGAATTTACATTATTTTATGTGTATTTTGTATACATTTTTTTATACGTATTTACTTCATTTTACATTATTTTGTATATATATTTTTATACAAATCTACGTTATTTATGTGTATTCGTATATATATTTGAAACAAATTTACATTGTTTTATATGTATTTTGCATATCTATTTCAATACAGATTTACCTTATTGTATGTGTATTTTGTATATTTATTTTAATACAAATAAATTTTTTATGTATTTTGTATATATATTTAAAAAAATGCGTTATTTTATAGGTATTTTATTCTTTATTTCACAAATTTACATTATTTTATTAATATTCTGTGTATTTATTTTGATACGATTTTACATTATTCTATTTGTGTTTTGTATATATTTTTTTATACAAATTTACGTTATTTTAAGTGTATTTGTTTATGTATTTTCATTCAAATTTACAGTATTTTATGTGTATTTTGTATATGTATTTCAATACAAATTTACCTAATTTTATGTGTATTTTGTATATTTATTTTCATGCAAATTTAAATTATTTTTGTGTATTTTTGTATATAGTTTTATACAAATTTATATTTATCTTATGTGTATTTTGTATATTTATTTTCATACAAATACACATTCTTTTATTATTTTGTTTATTTATTTTGACATAAATTTACATTATTTAATGTGTTTTGTATATATTTTTATACATATTTACATCCTTTCATGTGTATTTTGTATATTTATAAAAAATGGGTTATTTTATGGGTATTTTGCATCTTTATTTTCATACAAATTTACATTATTTTATTTACATTCTGTATTTATTTTAATACGATTTTACATTATTCTATTTGTGTTTTGTATATATTTTTTATACATATTTACATTATTTAATGAGTATTTTTATATATTTTTTATAAAAATTTTTTAATTTAAGTGTATTTGTTTATATATTTTCATTCAAATTTACATTATTTTATGTGTATTTTGTATATGTATTTCTTTACAAATTTACCTAATTTTATGTATTTTGTATATTTATTTTCATAAATTTAACTTATGTTGTGTATTTTTTATATATAGTTTTATACAAATTTACGTTATTTTATGTGTATTTTGTATATGTATTTTCATACAAATACACATTCTTTTATTGATATTTTAATTATTTATTTTGAATTTACATTATTTAATGTGTATTTTGTATATATATTTTATACGTATTTAACATTTCATGTGTATTTTGTATATATATTTCTATAGAAATCTACGTTATTTTATGTGTATTCGTATATATATTTTGAAACAAATCTACATTATTTTATGTGTATTTTGTATATATATTTCATTATAAATTTGCCTTATTTTAAGTTTATTTTATATCTATTTCATTCAAATTCAAATCATTTATATGTATATATTTATTTGTATTTACATTATTTTATGTGTATTTTTCTATATATATTTTCATTCAAAATTACATTATTTTATCAATTTTGTTCATTTTATTTCGATGCAATTTAGATTATTTCATGTGTATTTTCTATACATATACATATAGAGTAAATTTCTATGAAAATATATATTCAAAATACATATAAAATTAATAAATAAATATAAAATATATATATCAAATACACCTAAAAAATGAAAATTCGTATCAAAATAAATAAATAAAATTCCGATAAAAGAACGTATATTTGTGGAAAATAAATATACAAAATACACATAAAATACGAAAATTTGAATAAAATATATACAAAAATACAAAATTAATTTCAATTTGTATGAAAATAGATATACAAAATACACATATAATTGAGTTAAATTTGTATTTAAATATACAAAATTCACATAAAATAATGTAAATTTGTAAATGAAACAAATTCACATAAAATAACGTACATTGGTATAAAATAGATATACAAAATATACATAGAATAATGTAAAATCGTATCAAAATAAATACACAGAATATCAATAAAATAATGTAATTTGTATGAAAATACCCAAAATACCCATAAAATAAGCATATTTTATAAAATACATATACAAAATACACATAGAATAGCTAAATTTGTATTAAAATTAATATACAAAATGCACGTACAATAAAATTTGTGTTGAAAAAATATGCAAAATGCACATAAACAATGTATTTGTTTCAAAATATATATACGAATACACATAAAATAACGTATATTTCTATGAAATATATATACAAAATACACGTGAAATGACGTAAATACGTATAAAATATATATACACAATACATTAAATAATGTAAATTCATCAAAATAAATAAACAAAATATCAATAAAAGAATGTATTTGTATGAAATAGATATACAAAATACACATAAAATATTGTAAATTTGTATAAAACTCTATGCAAATACACAAAAATAATTTAAATTTGTATAAAATATATATACAAAATACACATGAAATTAGTAAATTTCTGAAATTGAAATACATATACAATACACATAAAATAATATTTGAATAAAATATATATACAAATACTACTTAAAATAACGAGAAGAATTTGTGTAAAATAAATACACATTAAATAAATATGTATAAAAAATATATACAAAACACAAATGGAATAATGTAAAATAGTATCAAAATAAATACACAGAATATTAATAAAATAATGTAAATTTGTATGAAAAAGATGCAAAATACCCATAAAACAACGCATTTTTATGAAAATATATACCAAAATGCACATAAAATATTTAAATTTGTATTACAATAAATATACAAAATGCACATAAAATGAAATTTGTATTGAAATAGATATGCAAAATTCATAATACAATGTAAATTTGTTTCAAAATATATATACGAATACACATAAAATAACATAAATACGTATAAAATGTATACAAAATACACATAAAATAATGTAAATTCGTATCCCAAAATAAATAAACTAAATGCAATAAAAGAATGTTTACTTGTATAAATATAAATATACAAAATACATAAAATAACGTAAAATTGTATAAAACTATATACAAAATAAAGCAAAATAATTAAATTTGTATGAAAATAGATATAACAAAGACACATAAAATAAGCTAAATTTGTATGAAAATAGATATACAAAATACACATAAAATAATGTAAATTTGTATCAAAATATTTATTCAAATACACATATAATAACGTAAATTTGTATAAAAATACACTAACAAAATACACATTAAATAATGTAAATACGTATAAAAGATATGTACGTATTGTAAAAATTTATAAAATTAAAGATGCAAAATACCATAAAATATCTCATATTTAAAAAATATATACAAAAATACATAAAATAATTAAATTTGTATTAAAATAAATATACAAAATACATACAATAAGGTAGATTTTTATTGAAATAGATATGCAAAAAATACATAAAATAATGAAATTTTTTATCAAAATATATACGAATACACACAATAAAATTACGTAATTTTATTTTAAAATATATATAAAAAATACACATAAAATAATGTAAATACATGAAAAATATATATACAAAATACACATAAAATAATGTAAATTCGTATCAAAATAAATAAACAAAATTTCTCTAAAGAATGTATGTGTAGGAAAATATATATACAAAATACAAATAAAATAAAAAAATTGTATAAAATAATACAAAATACACAAAATAATTTAAATTTGTTTGAAAATAGATATGCAAAATACAAATGAAATTAGACAGAATTTTATTGAAATACATATACAAAATACACATAAAATAATGTAAATTTGTATGAAAATATATAAACAAATACACATGAGATAACGTGAAATTTCCATAAAATATATGTACAAAATATACATTAAATAATGTAAATATGTCTAAAATATATATACAAAATACACAGAATAACGTAAAATCGTATCAAAATAAATAAACAGACAATCAATAAAATAATGTAAATTTGTATGAAAATAAAGATGCAAAATACCCATATAATAACGCATATTTGTTTAAAAATATATATACAAAAATACATAAAATAATTAAATTTGCATCAAAATAAATATACACAAGGCACATACAATAAAGAAAATTTGTGTTGAAATAGATATGCAATACACATAAATAATGTAAATTTGTGTCAAAATATATATACGAATACACATAAAATAAAGTAAATTTCTGTAAAATATATATTCAAAATACATATAAAATTATGTAAATAAGTATAAAAAATATATATCAAATACACAAAATAATGAAAATTCGTATCAAAATAAATAAACAAAATTTAGATAAAAGAACGTATATTTGTAGGAAAATAAATATACAAAATACACATAAAATTACGAAAATTTGAATAAAAATATATACAAAAATACACAAAATTCATTTCAATTTGTATGAAAATAGATATACAAAATACACATATAATTAGTTAAATTTGTATTTAAATACAGTTACAAAAAATACATAAAATAATGTAAATTTGTATGAAATGAAAACAAATTCACATAAAATACCGTTCATTTGTATGAAATATATATACAAAATATACATAGAATAATGTAAAATCGTATCAAAATAAATACACAGAATATCAATAAAATAATGTAAATTTGTATGAAAATAAAGATGCAAAATAACCATAAAATAAAGCATTTTTCTTATGAAAATACATATACAAAAATACACATAGAATAATTAAATTTGTGTTAAAATTAATATACAAAATGCACGTACAATAAGGTAAATTTATATTGAAAAAATATGCAAAATGCACATAAAACAATGTATATTTGTTTCAAAATATATATACGAATACATAAAATAACATATATTTCTATAAAATATATATACAAAATACACATGAAATGACGTAATACGTATAAAATATATATACACAATACACATTAAATAATGTGAATTCGCGTCAAAATAAATAAACAAAATATCAATAAAAATGTGTATTTGTATGAAAATAGATATACAAAATACATAAAATATTTTAAATTTATATAAAACTCTTTTATTAAAATATATATACCAAAATAATAAAATATTTAAATTTGTATTACAATAAATATACAAAATGCATACAATAAGGTAGATTTATATTGAAATAGATATGCTAAATACATATAAAACAATGTAAATTTGCTTCAAAATATATATACCAATACACATAAAATAACGTAGATTACTATAAAATATATATACAAAATACACATTAAATGAAGTAAATACGTATAAGAAAATGTATACAAAGTACAAAATAATTAAATTTGTATTAAAATAAATATACAAAATACACATACAATAAGGTAAATCTATGTTGAAATAGATATGCAAAATAAACATAAAATAATGTAAATTTGTATCAAAACATATACGAATACACACAATAAAATAACGTAAATTTTTGTGAAAATATATATAAAAATACACATAAAATAATGTAAATACGTAGAAAATATATATACAAAATGCACATAAAATTATATAAATTCTTATGAAAATAAATGAACAAGAAATTCCACTAAAAGAATGTATATTTGTAGAAAATATAAATATAAAAATACAAATAAAATAACTAAAATTTTATAAAAATATATAAAAAATACATAAAATAATTTAAATTTGTTTGAAAATAGATATGCAAAATACACATAAAATTAGGCAAATCTGTGTTGAAATACATATACAAATTACACATAAAATATTGTAAATTTGTGAAAATATATAAACAAATACACATAAAATAGCGTAAATTTATATAAAATATATATACAAAATATACATTAAATAATGTAAATGTGTAAAAATATATATACAAAATACACATAGAATAATGTAAAATCGTATCAAAATAAATAAACAGAATATCAATAAAATAATGTAACAATTTTATGAAAATAAAGATGCAAAATACCCAAATAATAACATATATTTTACAAAATACACATAAAATAATTAAATTTTATTAAAATAAATATACAAAATACACATACAATGGTAAATTTGTTGAAATAGATATACAAAATAAACATAAATAATATAAATTTGTATCAAAAATATATACGAATACCCATAAAATGAGTAAATTTTCTATGAAAATATATATTCAAAACACAAATAAAATGATATAAATAAGTATAAAATATACATATCAAAATACACCTAAAATAATGTAAATTCGTATAAAATAAATAAACAAAACACGATAAAAGAACGTGTATATGTAGGAAAAAAATATACAAAATATATTTGTATAAAATATATACAAAATACACAAAATTAGTTTCAATTTGTAAATATACAAAATACTCATATAATTAAATAAATTTGTATTTAAATACATATACAAAATATACAAAAATTAGATATGGAATTTGTGACTAAATACATATACAAAATACATATATAAAATAATATTTAGAATTTGAATGAAAATATATAAAAATACACCTAAATTACTTTTACTAAATTTTATAAAATATATAAAAAATACATTAAATTATGTAACATATGTATAAAAAATATATATACAAACACACAAATAGAATAATGTAAAATAGTATCCAAAATAAATGCCCACAGAATCTTAATAAAATATTAGTAAATTGTGTATGAAAATTAAGATACCAAAATACCCATCAAAAGAAACGCATTTTTTATAAAAATATATATACCAAAATACTACATGGAAAATATTTGAATTTGTATTAAAATAAATATACAAAATGCACATACAATAAAATTAAAATTTATTGTGAAATAGATATGCAAAATACATATAAAAACAATGTAAATTTGTTTCAAAATATATATACGAATACACACAAAATAACGTGATTTCTATAAAAATATATACAAAAGACACATAAAAATTAAATACATTATAAAACAAATGTATACAAATAATATACACAAATAATGTAAATTCATATCCAAAATAAATAAACAAAATACCAATAAAAGAATATTATTGTATAAATATAAATATACAAAATACATAAAATAACGTAAATTTGTGTTAAACTATATACAAAATACACAAGTAATTAAATTTGTGTGAAAATATATATACAAAATAAAAATAAAATCAGCTAAATTTGAATTGAAATGTATATACAAAATACATAAATAATGTAAATTTGTAATCAACCTCCTTAAATATTTAATACAAGAAATGTATGCCAAATACACATTTAATAACGTGGAAATTTGTTTAAAATATATAAACAAAATACACATTAAATAATGTAAACACGTATAAAAAAATTACAAATACACATATAATCATGTTAACCAATTCGTATCAAAATAAATAAACAAAAATAGCAATAAAATAATACACAATAATAACAATAAATGGTCTATTCATTTGTAGGAAAGCCATTAAATAATGTACAAAATACACATAAAATAACCTAAATTTGTATAAAACTATATACAAAAACACAAAAATAATTTAAATTTTGTATGAAAATAAATATACAAATACACATAAAATTAGAGTAGAATTTGTATTGAAATACATATACAAAATACGTTTAAAAATAATGTAAATTTGAATGAAATTAAATAAACAAATACAATTAAAATAACGTAAATTTGTATAAAATATATATAAAAAAAACACATTAAATAATGAAAATATGTATAAAAAATATACAAAAACACAAATAGTATAATATAAAATCGTATCAAAATATATACACAGAATATTAATAAAATAATGTAAATTTGTATGAAACTAAGATACCAAAATACCTATAAAATAACGCATTTTTTTAAAATTATATATACCAAAATACATAAATGCAGATTGTATTAAAATAAATATATAAAATGCACATACAATAATGATACATGTTGCATTGAAATGAAGATATAAAATACATATAAACAAATGTAAATTTGTTTCAAAATATATATACTAATACACATATAATAACGTAGATTTCTATAAAAATAAATATACTAAATACATATAAGATTAAAGTAAATACAATTAGAAAAGTACTAAAATACATAAAATAAATGTAGAATTCATTATAAATATAAATAAACAAAAAACTAATAAAGAATGTGTATTTGTATAAATATAAATATACAAAATGCACATAAAATAACGTAAATTTGTATAAAACTATATACAAATACACAGAATTAATTAAATTTGTGTGAAAATAGATATCACAAAATACCCACACAAAATAAGCTAAATTGAATTAGAAATATATATACAAAATACATAAAATAAAAGTAAAATTTGTTTCAAAAAATATTTTTAATAAATACACATATAATAGCGTAAATTTAGTAAAAAATATATAAACAAAATACCACATTGTAAGAAATGTAAATACATATACAAAAATTTGTACAAAATATAACAAAATAATCATGTCATTCGTATCAAAATAAATAAACAAAAACTAATTTCGAATAATGTAAAATTTGTATGAGAAAACATATACAAAATACACATAATATTAAATAACGTTTGAAATGTATATGAATTTCTGTAAAATATATGTACAAAAAATCCACATAAAATTAGTTTGCATAAAATATATACAAAACACACATTAGATAAATGTAAATAGGTATAAAATATGTATGCAAAATACCTATGAAATAATCTAAATTCGTATCGAGTTAAATTAAGAAAAATAACAATAAAATAATGTAATTTTGGATGAAAATATATATAAAAACACACATAAAATAACCTTTAAAAGCTTCAAATACAAATATACACATTCAAATATTTTAAATTGAATGAAATAAATATACAAAATAAACATAAAATAAAAGGTAAATTTGTAATAAAAATATATGTAAAATACACATAAAATAATAATATATTTGTATGAAAATATATATACAAATGCAAATAAAATATGAATTTGTATAAAATTTGTTTCAAAATATATACGATACAAACAATAAAATAACATAAATTTTTGCTTATGAAATGTATATATAAAATACACATAAAATAGTTAAATACGTGACTAGAAAAATATATATATACAAATGCCCACATAAGATATCAATGTAAATTCTGGCAAAATTAAATACAGAAAATTCCAATAAAAGAATGTATATTTTGTAGGAAAATATATACATAAATAAAATAACTTCTAAGAATTGTATAAAAATATATACAAAATACACAAAAATAATTTAAATTTGTTTGAGAAATAGATATAAAATACACCTTAGATTCTAAGGGCCAAATTTGTGGTGAAATACATATACAAAACTCACATAAAATAAATATAAATTTGTATAAAATATATAAATAAAATACTATATAAAATCACGTAAATTTGGATAAAATATATATATTCAAAATGTACATTAAATATTTTAAATGTGTATAAAAATATAATATATTATATATTTTATTGATATTTTGCATTATTTGTATTATTATTTATGTATATATGTTTCTCATAGAAATTTACACTATTTTATTCTAGTATATTTGTCTATTTGACAATTCCCATTGCAATTACTATGATTATTGTGTATTTTTTACATTTTTTATACGTATTTATACTTATTTAATAGTGCATTTTGTTTATATTTTATACAAATTTACGGTAATATATGTGTATTTTATAGTAGTATTTTTGATACAAATTTTCATTATTTTATGTATTTTATATATATATTTTCAATTCAAATTTAGCTTATTTATTATGTGTGGCCTTTTGCATATCTATTTATTTTTATACAAAATCAAATATTTTTATGTTTTTCGTATATATATTTTTATAAAAATACCGTTATTACAGGTATTTATGCATCTTAATTTTCAATACAAATTTACATTATTTTATTAATATTTCTGTATTTATTTTGATACGAATTTTATTATTTTATTCATTGTATATATTTTTTATACATATTTATATTATTTAATGTTTTTTTATATTTATTTGATACAAATTGCATTAATTTTAAATCTATATATTTATATATTTTCATTCAAAATTACATTATTTTAAGAAAGTGTATTTTGTATGCAATTTACATTGTTTTTATATGTACTTTGCATATATATATTTATACTATCTTGCATTTGATCATTTAATATTTATTTAAGATATATATTTTTATACAAATTCATATTATTATATGTATTTATATATATTTTCATATAAATTTACATTATTTATATTGTATTTTATACATATATTTTATTACAAATCTACCTTATTTTATATTTATTTTTAGGCGTATGTATTTTACAGCATATTTATATTTATTCAAATACACATTCTTTTATTATTGGTATTTTGTTTATTTATTTAGAATTCAATTCCACATTAATTTTAATATTATTATTTTGTATACATTATTTATACGTGTTTATTTAATTTCATGTATTTGTATATATTTTATAGAAATCTACGAATTATTTTATTTGACATTCAGTATATATTTTGGAAACAATCACATTGTTTTATGTATTTTTGCATATCTCTTTCAATACAAATTTCATTTTATTGTATGCAAAAGTATTTTGCATATTTATTTCAATACAAATTTAAAATATTTTATGTGTATTTGGTATATATATTTTTATAAGAAATGCGCTAATATATGGAATTTTGCATCTTATTTTTTATGTCAAACATATATTATTTTATTTTCATAGAAATTTACTCTATTTTATCAGTATTCGTATATATATTTTAGTACAAATTTCATTTTTATTGATGTGTATTATTAATTTGCATATTCAATACAAATTAACTTTTATTAATACGTGCATTTTGTATATTTATTTTAATAACAAATTTAATTATTTATATGTACACAATTGTGATATATATTTTATGCAAATATTCGTTGTTATACATGGATATTTTTGCATTTTAACCCTAATACAAATTTACATTATTACCCTATTAAATATTTCTGTTTATTTATTTTTGATGCATTATTTTATTATTAATATTCGTATATATTTTGATACAAATTTTACAAATTCTTGTTATTTAATGTGTATTTGTATATATAGTATTTTGACACAAATTTATATTATTTTATGTAATATTTTATATATTTCATTACAAATTTACTATTTTATAGATTATTTTGTATATTTATCTCATTCAATTTTAAATTATTTTATGTGTATATTTGGCATTTGCATTTACGTTATTTTTATGTAGTATTTATCTATATATTTCATCCAAAATTACATTATTTTATTGTATATTTTCAATTTAATCTTCGATGATGAATTTTAAGATTATTTCCATGAGTGTTTGTATACATATATAATGCTCATATTTTTTATACTCATATTTTTATGCAAATTTATTTTGATGTACATTTTTACATATATTTTCATAGAAGTTTGGGTTATTTTATGTGTTTTTTAATATATGTTTTATACAAATTTATATTATTTCATCTCGTACTTTTTTTTTATTTTATTTTGGATGCGAATTGCATGATCATATAACGGCATTTGTATGAGTAAACGTGTATATTAAGCATTATTTTTCAATATTAATTTACCTTTATTATATACGCATTTTGTGGCATTAATTTTTTAATACAAATTTAATTATTCGATGTGTATTTTTTATCTATATTTTATAAACATATGCTTTATTTTTTGGAATTATTTTGCATCTTTATTTTCATTCAAATTTACATTATTTTATTGATATTCTGCTCATCTCATTTGATTACGAATTGACATTATTCTATGTATATTTTGTATATATTGTTCATACAAATTCGTTATTTTTATATGTGTTGTTTACATATATTTGATGTTTTCACAAATTTACATTATTTTATGGGTATTTTGAATATACATTTCAGTAGATATTGAAGCTAGTTTTATGTGTATTTTGTATATCTATATCACATTAACCTCAAATTATTTTCTAATGTATTTTTATATATATTTTAATACAGAGCCCACAGATTAGTTGTTATGTGTATTTTTGTAAATTTATTTCATTCAAATATATATTATTTTATGGGTATTTTTTGTTGATTTATAATGATGCAATTTACATTATTTTATATGTAACTGACCTATATATTTTTTATACCTTTTATGATTATTTGCATCATTTATTTTTGAATATATATTTTTTACAAATTCATAGTATTTTTATGTGTATTTGCTTTTATGTATTTCATATAATTACATTATTTTATGTGTATTTTTGTACATAGTTATTTTATTTATTAACTCAATCTACATATTTATATTTATTTTTGTATGTGTATTGTATATTTATATTTATCCAAAATACATTTTTGCTTTATTTTTGTTTATTTATTTGTTTTAATTTATTATTTTATTTCAGAAATGTACATTGGCTATATACGTATTTTTACTTAATTTTATGTGTTTTTGTAAATATATTTTATAAATTCATGTTTTTATTTGTATTCTAGAAGGTTTTAAACAGAATTCATATTGTTTTATAAGTGTATTTTGCATACTTTTCTGCACACAAATTTCATTTGATATGTGCATTTATATTATTTATTTCAAATTTAAATATTTTATCAATATTTAGTATATATTTTATAAGATTACTGTAGAAATTCTGAATAAAAAATATATACAAAAAAAATATAAAAATAAATTTCAATTTGGTATGAAAATAGATATACAAAATACACATATAATTAGTTGAATTTTATATTAAATACATGTACAAAAATACATTATAAAATAATGTAAATTTGTCTGAAATGAAAACAATTCACATAAAATAACGTACATTTGTGTAAAAATGAATATACAAAAATAATTTTCATACAAATTTAAATTATTTTTGTGTATTTTTGTATATAGTTTTACTCTAAACTCTAAGTTGAGTTTTATGAGTATTTTGTATATCTATTTTCGATACAAACACACATCTCTTTTATTGATACTTTGGTTGTTGTTTTGACGAGAATTAAAATTATTTAATGTATTTTGTATATATATTTCTTTTATACGTATTACATCATTTCATTATTATTATTTTGTATATATTTCTATAGAGATCTACGTTATATTATGTGAATTGCGCATATAGATTTTTAATCAAATTTACAATTTTATTTGTTTTTTGCATATTTTTTCAATACAAATTTACCTTATTATTATGTGCATTTTGTATATTAATTTTAATACAAATTTAACTATTCTATGTGCATTTTGTATATGTATTTTTTTTTTAAATATGCTTTATTTTGTAAGGATTATTTTCCATCTTTTATTTTCATACAAATTTACGTTATTTTATTGATATTCTGCTCATTCATTTTCGATACGATTGACATTATTATTCTATATTGTATTTTGTGGATATATTTTTATCTAGGCCAAATTTTACGTTATTTTATGTGTATTTGTTTATATATCTTGACATACATTCTAAATTCAAAGTAGCTTTATTTTATCTGTATTTTGTATATCTATTTTCATGCAATTTAATTACTTTGTGTATTTTTGTGATATAGTTTTGATACAAATTTACGTTATTTTTTATGTGTATTTTATTTATTTATATTTATACAAATAAACATTCTTTTATTGGTATTTTATATATTTATTTTGATACGAATTTACATTATTTTATGTATTTTGCATACACATTTTCTTATACGTATTTACTTCATTTATGTGTATTTGCTTTTTATATATATTTTATACAAATCTACGTTATTTTATGTGTATTCGTACATATATTATGAAACAATTTAAATTGTTTTATGTATTTTGGTTATGACTATCTCAATCACTGAATTTTACCTTATTGTATGTGTATTTTGCATATTTATTTTTAATACAAATTATTTTTCATGTGTATTTTTGGTATATATATTTTTTAAAAATGCAACGTTATTTATTTGCATCTTTTATTTTCACTTTAAATTTACATTGTTTTATTAATATTCTGGTATTTATTTGATACGATTTTACATTATTTTATTTGTGTTTTGTATATATTTTTTTTATACATTATTTTGATTTAATGTATTATTTTGTATATATTAAACATTAATTTCCACGTTATTTTATGCTAGCGCGTATCTGTTAAAATATATTTTGATATAAATTTACATTATTTTATGTATTTTTGTATATATATTTCAATGAAATTTAGTTTATTTCTGTATATTTTGTATATCTATTTTCATTCGTACCCAAAATAAATAAACAAAATAGTGTCATGGATAAAATAAATGTAATTGTGCTGAGAAGAAAACTATATACAAATGCATAAAATAACGCAAATTTAAAAATAATATGTACAAAAATGCACATAAAATACAAATGAAACCCCATAAAAATATATATACAAAAACACACGATTAAATAATGTAAATGCGTACACTCAAATAAACTTCCAAATTTGTATAAAACTATATACAAAAAAATACACAAAATGTATGATGAAAGAAATATACAAAATACATATACAAATAAGGTAAATATGTATTGAAAGAGATATTTAAAAAATACATATAAAACAAAGTAAATTTGTTTTAAAATATATATATGAATACACATAAATAACGTAGATTTCTATAGAAATATATATACAAAATACACATGAAATTATGTAAATACGTATAAAAATATGTATACAAAATACATATCTAGGTAAATTCAAATCAAAATAAATAAACAAAATATCATGAAAAGAATGTGTATTTGTATGAAAATAAAAAATAGATAGTAAATTTGTATGAAATATATATGCAAGATACACAGTAAATAATGTAAATATGTATAAAAAAAATAATATATAAAGAAACAAAAACAAATAGAATAATGTGAAATCGTATCAAAATAAATACACCGAATATTAATAAAATAATGTAAAATTTGTGTGAAAATAAAGATGCAAAATTTGCATCAAATAGCGCATTTCTTATAAAATATATATACCAAAAATACACATAAAATATTTAAATTTGTATTGAAATAAATATACAAATGCACATACAATAAGGTAAACTTGTATTGAAAAGAGATATGCAAAAATATGATAAAAACAATGTAAATTTGTTTCAAAATATAGATACGAAGACACATAAACTAACGTAGATTTCTATAAAAATATATATCCAACATCCACATAAAATTAAGTAAATATGTATAAAAACAGATATACAAAATAATACAGAATAACGTAAAATTGTTCAAAAAAAATAAATAGAATATAAATAAAATAATGTAAATTTGTATGAAAATAAAATGCAAAATACCCATAAAATAAAGTATATTTTATAAAAATACATATACAAAAATACACAAAGCATAATTAAATTTATATTAAAACTAATATACAAAAATGCATATACAATGAGGTAAGTTTGGTATTGAAGAAAAATAAGCAAAATACACATAAAACCGTGTAAATTTATATCAAAATCTATATACGAATACTCATAAATCAACGTAGATTTCTATAGAAATATATATACAAATACACATCAAATGATGTAAACACGTATAAAAAAATATATATATATAATACACACATTAAATAAATGTAAATTTTGTACAAATAAATAAACAAAATATCAATAAAAGAATGTGTATTTCTACAAAAATAGATATACAATAATACACATAAAATGACTTAAATTTGTATATAACTATATACAAAATACACTAAAAATAATTTAATTTGTGATGAAAATAAATATACAAAATTACATAAAATTAGGTAAATTTGTATTGAAATACATTTACAAAATACACATAAAATAATGTAAAATTTGAATGAAATATATAAACAAATACACTTAAAATAACGTAAATTTATAAAACATATATAAAAAATACACATTAAATAATGTAAATATGTATAAAAAATATATAAAAAACACAAATAGAATAATATAAAATCGTATCAAAATAAATACACAGAATATTAATAAAATAATGTAAATTTGTATGAAAATTAAGATGAAATACCTATAAAATAAATTCATTTTTATAAAAAATATTTATACCAAGACACATAAAATATTTGAATTTGTATTAAAATAAATATACAAAAATGCACATATACAATAAGGTAATTTGTATTGAAATAGATATGCAAAATACATATAAAACCAAATGTAAATTTTTCAAAATATATATACGAATACACATAAAATAACGTAGATTTCTATGAAAATAAATATCCAAATACACATAAAGTGAAGTAAATACGTATAAAAAAGGTATACAAAATACACATAAAATAATGTAAACTCGTATCAAAATAAATAAACAAAATACTAATCAAAGAATGTGTATTGTATAAATATAAATATACAAAATACAACTCAAAATAACGTAAATTTATATAAAACTATATGCAAAATACACAAAGTAATTAAATTTGTGTGTGTAAAATATATATACAAAATATATGTGTATTTTATATATTTATTTTCATACAAATTAATTATTTTGTTTATTTTTATATATTTTCATAGTTAAATTTTCGTTATTTTATGTGTATTTTGTATATTTATTTTCTTTCTGAAATATATTGCGTTCTTTTATCTGGAATTTTGTTTATTAAATTGAAACGAATTTACCCTGTTTTGTATATCTATTTTCATACAAATTAAAAATACTTCTGTGTATTTTTGTATATAGTTTTATATAAATTTACGTTATTTATGTGTATTTTGTATATTTATATTTATACAAATACACATTCTTTATTATTTTGTATATTTGATTTTTGATACGAATTTACATTATTTATGTGTATTTTGTATACATTTTTTATACGTATTACTTCATTTTATGTGTATTTGCATATATTTTATAGAAATCTACGTTATTTTATGTGTTTCGTATATATATTTTGAAACAAATTTACATTGTTTTATATGTATTTTCAGTATATCTATTTCAATACAAATTTACCTTATTGTATATGTTTTATATATTTATTTTAATTCAAATTTATTTTTATGTATTTTGGTATATATATTTTATAAATAAAAAAATAAGTGTTATTTTATGGGTATTTTGCCTTTTATTTTCATACACAAATTTACATTATTTTATTAATATTCAAAAATACACATAAAATGAAGTAAAATACATTTAAAAAATGAATACAAAATATACATAAAATCGTATCCAAAATAAATAACAAAATACCAGTAAAAAGAAATGTGTATTTGTATAAATAATGTAAATGTGTATAAAAAAAATATATACAAAAACAAATGAATAATGTAAATCGTATCAAAATAAATACACAGAATATCAATAAAATAATGTAAATTTGTATGAAAATAAAGATGCAAAATTCAAAAATTATCGCATTTTTATAAAAATATATATACCAAAATACATAAAATATTTAAATTTGTATTGAAATAAATATACAAAATGCATATACAGTAAGTAAATTTGTATTAAAAGAGATATTCAAAATACATATAAAACAATGTAAATTTGTTTCAAAATATATATACGAATACACATAAAATAAAGTAGATTTATAGAAATATATATACAAAATACATATGAAATTATGTAATACGTATAAAAATATATATACAAAATACATATCAAATAATGTAAATTTGTGTCAAAATAAATAAACAAAAATATCATGAAAAGAATGTGTGTATTTGTATAAAAATAGATAATATTATATAAATATATATGCAAGATACTATTAAATAATGTAAATATGTATAAAAGATACAAAAACAAATAATAATGTAAACTATAAAATATATACAAGATACTGAATATTAATAAATAATGTAAATTGTATGAAAAATAAAGAGATGTAAAATCAGCAAATAGCGCATTTAAGAAAGTATATATAAATACAAATAAAATAATGTAAATTTGGTATCAAAATAGAAGTCTTAAAATACATACGAATATTAATAAATTTGTGAAAGATATGTATAAAATACATAAAATAATGTAAATTTGTATTCAAAATAAATACATGAATACAAAATTCATAAAATAACGTAGAATTTATTGAAATATATATACCAAAATAATATATAAAATTAACATTATAAATTTGTATTTTGAAATAAATATGGGGTACATACAAATACAATATGTCAATATCTAATAATTTGTATAAAAAAATATATACAAAAAAAAATAAAAAATTAGAATTGAAAACATGTTAAAATATAAAATAATGATATTGTTGTAAAATATATATACAAATACAAATAAAAAAAACGTATCGTAAATTTGTATAAAATATACAAATAATACAAAATTAAGTAAATATAAAAAAATGCGTACAAAATACACATGTAATTGTATCAAAATATAAATAAAAATACACATAAAATAATGAATTTGTATAAAAAATATATATACAAAATACATAAGGCTATAATGTAAATTTGTAATCAAAATATATATACAAAATACACCAAAAATAACGTAAATTTGTTTGAAACATAAAAATACATAAAATAATGTAAATTTGCATAAAAGAACATACAAAATACATAATAACGCAAATTTATAAAATATATAAACAAAATAGCACATTAAAATAATGTAAATTGTGGAGAACATATACAAATAACGCACACTTAAATAACGAAAATTTCTATAAAAATATATATACAAAATACACATAAAATAATGTAAATTCTGCAAAAAAAATATAAATACAAAATAATGTAAAATAGTATCCTGAGAAATTAAATAAATGCCACAGCATATAATATTACTTGTATAAATATAAGGAAAATATACAAAATACACATAAAATAACGTAAAATTGTATAAGAACTATATACAAAAATATTACAAAAATAATTAAATTTGTATTAAAATAAATATACAAAATACACATAAAATAAGCTAAATTTGAATTGAAATATATATAGAAAATATATAAAATAAATGTAAATTTGTATCAAAATATATATTCAAATACACATAAAATAACGTAAATTTGTATAAAAAATATATAAAAACAAAATACACATTAAATAATAATAATATGTAAAAAGATATGCCTGAAAACACAAATGAAATAATGTAAAATAATTATCGAAATAAATACATAATATTAATAAAAGAATGTAAATTTGTAGCAAAATAAAGATGCAAAATACATAAAACAACGCATTTTTATAAAAATATATACAAAAATGCATTACAAAATATTTAAATTTGCTATAAAATAAATATACAAAGAATACATAAAAGGTAAATTTTTATTGAAATAGATAGTAAAATACATATAAAATAATGTAAATTTTTATCAAAATATTATACGAATACACAATAAAATAACGTAAATTTTTATAAAATATATATACCAAAATACACATAAAATAATGTAAATACATAGAAAAGTATATACAAATATACATACAAATAATGTAAATTCGTATCAAAATAAATAAACAAAATCTCTAAAGGAATGTACATGTAGGAAAATATATATACAAAATAATAAAATAAAAAAAAATTGTATAAAAGTAAAATAATAAATATACACAATTTTTTTAATTTGTTGGAAAATAGATATGCAAATACACATAAATAAAGGTAATTTTTATTGAAATACATATACAAAATAACATAAAATAATGTAAATTTGTATGAAAATATATAAACAAATACACATAAAATAACGTAAATTTCCATAAAATATATGTACAAAATATACATTAAATATGTAAAATGTATAAAATATATATATACAAAATACACAGAATAACGAAAATCGTATCAAAATAAATAAACAGACAATCAATAAAATAATGTAAATTTGTATGAAAATAAAGATGCAAATACCTACATAATAACGTATATTTGTTTAAAAAATATATAAAAAATACACATAAAATAATTAAATTTGCATCAAAATAAATATACAAAAGGCACATACAATAAAAGAAAATTGTATTGAAATAGATATGGAAATACATAAATAATGTAAATTTGTATCAAAATATATACGAATACACATAAAATAGAGTAAATTTCTATGAAAATATATATTCAAAATACATATAAAATTATGTAAATAAGTATAAAAAAATACATATATCAAATACACCTAAAATAATGAAAATTGTATCAAAATAAATAAAACAAAATTCCGATAAAAGAATGTATATTTGTAGGAAAATAAATATACAAAATTCACATAAAATTACGAAAATTTGAATAAAATATATACTAAAAATACAAAATTAATTTCAATTTGTATGAAAATAGATATACATAATACATATAATTAGTTAAATTTGTATTTAAATACATGTACAAAATACACATAAATAATGTAAATTTGTATGAAATGAAAACAAATTCACATAAAATAATGTTCATTTGTATGAAATATATATACAAAATATACATAGAATAATGTAAAATCGTATCAAAATAAATACACAGAATATCAATAAAATAAGGTAAATTTGTATGAAAATAAAGATGCAAAATACCCATAAAATAAAGCATTTTTTTATGAAAATACATATACAAAAATACACATAGAATAATTAAATTTGTATTAAAATTAATATACAAAATGCACGTACAATAAGGTAAATTTATATTGAAAAAACATGCAAAATGCACATAAAACAATATATTTTTTCAATATATATTTGTTTCAAAATATATATACGAATACACATAAAATAACATAGTTCTATAGAAATATATACAAAATATACATGAAAATGACGTAAATACGTATAAAAATATATATACACAATACACATTAAATAATGTGAATTAAGTGTCAAAATAAATAAACAAAATATCAATAAAAAATGTGTATTTGTATGAAAATAGATATACAAAATACACATAAAATATTTGAAATTTATATAAAACTCTTTTTATAAAAATATATATATACCAAAATAATAAAATATTTAAATTTGTATTACAATAAATATACAAAATGCACATACAATAAGGTAGATTTATTTTGAAATAGATATGCTAAATACATATAAAACAATGTAAATTTGCTTCAAATATATATACCAATACTCATAAAATAACGTAGATTACTATAAAAATATATATACGAAATACACATTAAATGAAGTAAATACGTATAAGAAAATGTATACAAAGTAATACATAAAATAATTAAATTTGTGTTAAAATAAATGTACAAAATACACATACAATAAGGTAAATCTATATTGAAATAGATATGCAAAATAAACATAAAATAATGTAAATTTGTATCAAAACATATACGAATACACACAATAAAATAACGTAAATTTTTATGAAAATATATATAAAAAATACACATAAAATAATGTAAATACGTAGAAAATATATATTCAAAATACACATAAGATTATGTAAATTTATGAAAATAAATGAACAAAATTCCACTAAAAGAATGTATATTTGTAGGAAAATATAAATACAAAATACAAATAAAATAGCTAAAATTTGTATAAAAATATATAAAACACACATAAAAATAATTTAAATTTATTTGAAAATAGATATGCAAAATATATAAAATTAGGCAAATCTGTATTGAAATACATATACAAATTACACATAAAATATTGTAAATTTATATGAAAATATATAAACAAATACACATAAAATAGCCTAAATTTATAAAATATATATACAAAATATACATTAAATAATGTAAATATGTATAAAAATATATATACAAAATATACATAGAATAATGTAAAATCGTATCAAAATAAATAAACAGAATATCAATAAAATAATGTAAATTTGTATGAAAATAAAGATGCAAAATACCCATATAATAACGCATATTTTTACAAAAATACACATAAAATAATTAAATTTCTATTAAAAGAAATATACACAATACACATACAATATGTTAAATTTGTATTGAAATAGATATGCAAAATTAACATAAATAATGTAAATTTGTATCAAAATATATATACGAATAACCATAAAATAGAGTAAATTTCTATGAAAATATATATTCAAAACACATATAAAATTATATAAATAAGTATTAAAATATACATATCAAATACACCTAAAATAATGTAAATTCGTATAAAATAAATAAAATAAAACTACGATAAAAGAACGTATATATGTAGGAAAAATAATATACAAAATATATTTGTATAAAAATATATACAAAATACACAAAATTAATTTCAGTTTGTATGAAATAGATATACAAAATACTTATATAATTAAATCAATTTGTATTTAAATACATAATACAAAATACATATAAAATACAATATAAATTTATTTAAATATATATAAATACACACAATATTGAATAAATATGTAAATTTGTATAAAATATATATAAAATATAATATTAATTTTAAATAAATAAATATATATAAACAAATGTATAGTATAAATACACAATAAAATAAATATAAATAAACATAAAATAAATTTGTATAAATATAAATATACAAAATACACATAAATAACGTAAATTTGTATTAACTATATACAAAAATACACAGAAGTAATTAAATTTGTATAAAATATATATACAAAATAAAATACGTTATTTTATGTGTATTCGTATATATATTTTGAAACAAATTTATTATATGTGTATTTGTATAAATATTTTGATACAAATTTACTTTATTTCATGTATTTTGTATATATATTTCAATTCAAATTTAGCTTATTTTATCTGTATTTTGTATATCTATTTTCATACGAATTTAATTACTTCTGTGTATTTTTGTATATAGTTTTATACAAATTTACGTTATTTTATGTGTATTTTGTATATTTATATTTATACAAATACACATTCTGTTTTTGGTATTTTGTTTATTTATTTTGATGAATTTACATTATTTTATGTGTAATTTGTATACATTTTTTATACGAATTTACTTCATATATTCAATTATTTAATTGTATATATATTTTATAGAAATCTACGTTATTTTATGTGTATTCGTATATATATTTTGAAACAAATTTACATTGTTTTATATGTATTTTGCATATCTATTTCAATACAGATTTACCTTATTGTATGTGTAGCTTGTATATTTATTGTAATACAAATTAATTTTTTTATGTGTATTTTTGTAAATATATTTTTATAAAAAAAATGCGTTATTTTATGGGTATTTTGCATCTTTATTTTCATACAAATTTACATTATTTTATTAACATTCTGTGTATTTTTTTTATACGATTTTACATTATTCTATATGTGTTTTGTATATATATTTTTTATACATATTTACATTATTTAAGGAGTATTTTGTATATATATTTTATACAAATTTACGTTAATTTAAGTGTATTTGTTTATATATTTTCATTCAAATTTACATTATTTTATGTGTATTTTGTATATGTATTTCAATACAAATTTACCTAATTTTATGTGTATTTTGTATATTTATTTTCATACAAATTTAAATTATTTTTGTGTATTTTTGTATATAGTTTTATACAAATTTATGTTATCTTATGTGTATTTTGTATATATATTTTCATACAAATACACATTCTTTTATTAATATTTTGTTTATTTATTTTGACACGAATTTACATTATTTAATGTGTATTTTGTATATATATATATATATATATATATATATATATATATATATATATATATATATATATATATATATATATATATATATATATATATATATATATATATATATATATATATATATATATATATATATATATATATATATATATATATATATATATATATATATATATATATTTATACGTATTTACATCCTTTCATGTGTATTTTGTATATTTATAAAAAATGCGTTATTTTATGGGTATTTTGCATCTTTATTTTCATACAAACTTACATTATTTTATTTACATTCTATGTATTTATTATGATACGATTTTACATTATTCTATTTGTGTTTTGTATATATATTTTTTATACATATTTACAAAACACAAATAGAATAATGTAAATATTAATAAAATAATGTAAATTTGTATGAAAATTAAGATGCAAAATAACATAAAATGAAGTATTTTTTAAAAAATATATATACGAAAACACATAAAATATCTGATTTTGTATTAAAATAAGTATACAAAATGCACATACAATAAGGTAAATTTGTATTGAAATAGATACGCAAAATACATATAAAACAATGTAAATTTGTTTCAAAATATATAAAGGAATACACCTAAAATAACGTAGATTTCTATAAAAATATATATACAAAATACACATATAATTAAGTAAATACGTATAAAAAAATGTATACAAAATACACATAAAATAATGTAAACTCGTATCAAAATAAATAAACAAAATACTAATAAAAGAATGTGTGTTTGTATAAATATAAATATACAAAATACACATAAAAAAACGTAAATTTATATAAAACTATGTACAAAAATACAGTAATTAAATTTGTATTAAAATAGATATACAAAATACACATAAAATAAGCTAAATTTGAATTGAAATATATATACAAAATACATAAAATAATGTAAATTTTTATCAAAATACTTATAAAAATACACATATAATAACGTAAACTTGTAAAAAAATATATAAACAAAATACATTAAATAATGTACCTACGGCTAAAAAAATGTACAAAATAACAAACAATCATGTAATTCGTATCAAAATAAATAGACAAAATACCAAAAAAATAATTTAAAATACTATGATAAAACATATATAAAATACACATAAATAACGTAAATGTCAAAAAAATATATATAATATAATATATTTTTATACATATTTAAAATATTTAATGTATATTTTGTATATATATATTTTATCCAAATTTACGTTATTTTATGTGTATTGTATATATATTTTATACAAATTTACATTATTTATGTGAGTTTTGTATATGTATTTCAATACAAATATGCTTAACTTCATGTGTATTTTGTATATCTATTTTAAAACAAACAGAATAAAATAACGTTTTATTAATATTCTGTTATTTATTTTTATACTATTTTAAATTATTATATTTTTTTTTTTTATATATTTTTTTATAAATATTTAAATTATTTAATTTTTATTTTTTATATTTTAAAAAAAATTTACGTTATTTTATGCGCATCTGTTAAAATATTTTGATACAAATTTACATTATTTTATGTATTTTGTATATATATTTCAATACAAATTTAGTTTATTTTATGAATATTTTGTATATCTATTTTCATTCGTATCAAAATAAATAAACAAAATAGCAATAAAATAATGTAAATTTGCATGAGAAAACATATACAAATACACATAAAATAACGCAAATTTCTAAAAATATATGTACAAAATGCACATAAAATAAAGTAAATTTGCATAAAATATATATACAAAACACACATTAAATAATGTAAATGCAGTACATAAATAACCTAAATTTGTATAAAACTATATACAAAAATACACAAAATATATATACAAAAACAAATAGAATAATGTAAAAATCGTATCAAAATAAATACACGAATATTAATAAAATAATGTAATTTGTATGAAAATAAAGATGCAAAATTCCCATCAAATTGCGCATTTCTTATAAAATATATATACCAAAATACATAAAATATTTAAATTTATTGAAATAAATATACAAAATGCACATACAATAAGGTAAACTTCTATTGAAAGAAAAATACATTTAAAACAATGATATATATACGAATACATATAAATAACGTAGATTTCTATAAAATATATATACAAAATACACATAAAATTAACTAAATACGTATAAAAATGTAAAACAAAATACACATAAAATAATGTAAATTGAAACAATAAATAAACAAAATACCAATAAAAGAAGGTGTATTTGTTCTGTGTATTTTTGTATATAGTTTTATACAAATTTACGATTTTTATGTGCATTTTGTATATTTATATTTATACAAATACACATTCTTTATTGGTATTTTGTTTATTTATTTTGATACGATTTTATGTGTATTTTGTATTCATTTTTATACATTCTTTACTGGTATTTTGTTTATTTATTATGATACGACTTTTATGTGGATTTTTTATATATTTTTATAGAAAATAAAGTTATTTTATGTGTATTATTATATATAATTTGAAACAAATTTAAATTGTTTTATATGTATTTTGAATATCTATTTCAATACAAATTTACCTTACAGTATGTGCATTTTTTATTTGTTTTAATACAAATTTAATATTTTATGTATTTTGGTATATATATTTTAATAAAAAATGCGTTATTTTATGGCTATTTTGCATCTGAATTTTCATACAAATTTACATTATTTTATTAATATTCTGTGTATTTATTTTGATACGATTTTACATTATTCTATTTGTGTTTGGTATATATATTTTTTTATACGTATTTACATTATTTAATATGTATTTTGTATATATATTTCATACAAATTTACGTTATTTTAAGTGTATTTGTTTAAATTTTTTCATTCAAATTGACATTATTTAATATGTATTTTGTATATATATTTCAACACAAACTTACCTAATTTTATGTGTATTTTGTATATTAATTTTCATTCAAATTTAAATTATTTTTGTGTATTTTTGTATATAGTTTTATACAAATTCAGGTTATTTTATGTGTATTTTGTATATCTATTTTCATTCAAATACACATACTTTTATTGATATTTTGTTTATTTATTTTGACGCGAATTTACATTATTTAATGTGTATTTTGTATATATATTTTTATACGTATTGACATCATTTAATGTGTATTTTGTATATATATTTCCATAGAAAACTACGTTGATTTAAGTGTATTCGTATATAGATTTTGAGATAAATTTACACTGTTTTATGTGTATTTTGCATATTTTTCAATACAAATTTACCTTATTATATACGCATTTTGTATATTTATTTTAATACAAATTTAATTATTCGATGTGTATTTTTGTATCAGTATTTTTATAAACATATGCTTTATTTATGGGTATTTTGCATCTTTATTTTCATACAAATTTACATTATTTTATTGATATTCTGCTCATTCATTTTGATACGAATTGGCATTATTCTATGTGTATTTTGTATATATTTTCATACAAATTTACGTTATTTTATGTGTATTTCTTTATATATTTTGCCACAAATTTACAATATTTTATGGGTATTTTGTTTATTCATTTCAAAAGAAATATACCTAGTTTTATGTGTATTTTGTATATCTATTTTCATACAAACTCAAATTATTTCTATGTATTTTCGTATATATTTTAATATAAATTTTAGTTATGTTATGTGTATTTTGTAAATTTATTTTCATTCAAATATATATTATTTTTTTGGTGTTTTGTTGATTTATATTGATGCAATTTACATTTTTATATGTACTTTGTATATATATTTTATACGCATTTACATTATTTAATATTTATTTTGAATATATAATTTTATACAAATTCATGGTATTTTATGTGTATTTGTATATATATTTTCATAAATTTACATTATTTTATGTGTATTTTGTACATATATTTTATTACAAATTTACCTTATTTTATGTTTATTTTGTATGTGTATTTTGTACATTTATATTTATACACGTTTACTCATACAAAATTACATTATTTTATTGGTATTTTATTCATTTATTTTGATACGAATTACATGCTTATATGTGTATTTTGTACGTTTTTATACGTATTTACATTATTTAATATGTATTTTGTTTATATATTTTCAAACAAATTTACGTTATTATATGTGTATTTGTATAAATATTTTGATACAAATTTACATTGTTTTATGTATTTTGCATATATATTTCAATTCAAATTTAGCTTATTTTGTATAAAAATGTATTTTGTATATATTTTCATACAAATTTAATTACTTCTGTGTATTTTGTATATAGTTTTATATAAATTTACGTAATTTTATGTGTATTTTGTATATTTATATTTATACAAATACACATAAAATCTTTTATTGGTATTTTTGTTTATTTATTTTGATACAATTTACATTATTTTATGTGTATTTTGTATACATTTTTTATACGTATTTACTTCATTTTATGTGTATTTTGTATATATATTTTATAGAAATCTACGTTATTTTATGTGTATTCGTAAACATATTTTGAAACAAAATTACATTGCTGTATATGTATTTTTCAAATCTATTACAATACAAATTTACCTTAATAAATTTGTGCATATACAATAAATTTAAATTTGATTATATTAAATGAAATAAATATACAAAATAAACATAAAATAAGGTAAATTTGTTATAAAATATATGTAAGAATACACATAAAATAATATAAATTTGTATGAAAATATATATATAAATACACATAAAATAACATGAATTTGTATAAAATTTGTTTCAAAATATATACGAATACACACAATAAAATAACGTAAATTTTTATGAAAATGTATATATAAAATACACATAAAATAATTTAAATACGTAGAAAAATATATATACAAAATACACATAAAATAATGTAAATTCGTAAAAAATTAAATACACAAAATTCCAATAAAAGAAAATATATTTGTAGGAAAATATATATACAAATAACAAATAAAATAACTAAAATTTGTATAAAAATATATACAAAAATACACAAAAATAATTCAAATTTGTTTGAAAATAGATATGCAAAATACACATAAAGTTAGTCAAATTTGTATTGAAATACATATACAAAACTCACATAAAATAATGTAAATTTGTATGAAAATATATAAACAAATACATATAAAATAACGTAAATTTGGATAAAATATATATACAAAATATACATTAAATATTTTAAATATGTATAAAAATATATTATATTATATATATTTTTATTGATATTTGCGTTATTTATGTGTATTTTGTATATGTTTTCTCATAGAAATTTATATTATTTTATTGGTATTTTGTCTATTTATTTTGATACGAATTACATGATTATTTGTGTATTTTGTACATTTTTTTTATACGTATATACATTATATAATGTGTATTTTGTTTATATATTTTTATATTAATTTACGTTATTATATGTGTATTTGTATAAGTATTTTGATACGAATTTACATTATTTTACGTATTTTGTATATATATTTCAATTCAAATTTAGCTTATTTTATGTGTATTTTGTATATCTATTTATTTTAATACAAAATCAAATATTTTATGTTTTTTCGTATATATATTTTTATAAAAAATGCGTTATTTTATGGGTATTTTGCATCTTAATTTTCATACAAATTTACATTATTTTATTAATATTTTCTGTATTTATTTTGATACGATTATACATTATTTTATTTGTGTTTTGTATATATTTTTTTATAGATATTTACATTATTTAATGTGTTTTTTGTATATATATTTGATACAAATTTACGTTATTTTAAGTCTATATGTTTATATATTTTCATTCAAATTTACATTATTTTATGTGTATTTTGTATATGTATTTTAATACAAATTTACCTAATTTTATATGTTTTTTGTATATTTATTTTCATACAAGTTTAAATTATTTTTGTGTATTTTTGTATATAGTTTTATACAAATTTAGGTTATTTTATGTGTATTTTGTATATCTATTTTCATACAAATACACATTCTTTTCATGATATTTTGTTTATTTATTTTGACACGAATTAACATTATTTAATGTGTATTTTGTATATATATTTTTATACGTATTTACATTATTTCAAGTGTATTTTGTATATATATTTCAATAGAAAACTGCGTTATTTTATGTGTATTCGTATATATATTTTGAAACAAATTTACATTGTTTTATGTGTATTTTGCATATTTTTTTAATACAAATTTACCTTATTGTATGTGCTTTTTGTATATTAATTTTAATACAAATTTGATTAATCTATGTGTATTTTTGTATATGTATTTTTATAAAAATATGCTTTATTTTATTGGTATTTTGCATATTTATTTTCATACAAATTTACATTATTTTATTGATATTCTGTGTATTTATTTTGATATGATTCTACATTATTCTATGTGTATTTTGTATATATATTTTATATAAAATATATTTGTTTTCATTTCATACAAATCTACATTATTTTATGTGTTTTTTGTACATGTATTTAAATACAAATTTAACTAGTTATATGTGTATTTTGTATATCTATTTTGTATGTATATTTTCATAGAAATTTACTCTATTTTATGAGTATTCGTATATATATTTTGATACAAATTTACATTATTAATGTGTATTTTGCATATCTATATCAATACAAATTTACTTTATTGTACGTTCATTTTTTATATTTATTTTAATACAAATTTAATTATTTTATATGTCTTTTTGTATATATATTTTTATGCAAATATGCGTTATTATATGGATATTTAGCATCTTTATTTTCATACAAATTTACATTGTTTTATCGATATTCTCTTTATTTATTTTGATACGATTTAACATTATTCTATGTGTTTTTTGTATATATTATATATATATATATATATATATATATATATATATATATATATATATATATATATATATATATATATATATATATATATATATATATATATTTACATTATTTAATATTCATTTTGTATATATATATATATATATATATATATATATATATATATATATATATATATATATATATATATATATATATATATATATATATATATATATATATATATATATATATATATATATATATATATATATATATATATATATATATATATATAATTTACATTATTTTATGTGTATTTGTTTATATATTTTCATACATATTTACATTATTTTATGTGTTTTTTGTATATATATTTTTCTACGTATTTAAATTATTTTATGTGTATTTTGTATATACATTTTCATAAAAAAAATTACGTTATTTTATTGTGTGTATAAGTATATATTTTGATACAAATTTTATACATATTCATGTTATTTAATGTGTATTTGTATATATATTTTCATACAAATTTATATTATTTTATGTGTTTTTTCATATATTTCATTACAAATTTACCTTATTTTATGTTTTTTTGTATATTTCTTTCATTCAATTTTAAATTATTTTATGTGTATTTTGTATATATATTTTCATTCAAAGCTACATTATTTTATTGGTATTTCTTAATTTAATTCGATACGAATTTAGATTATTTCATAGGTATTTTGTATACATATTTTTACACTCATTTACATTATCTAATTTGTGTTTTGTATATATATTTTTATGCAAATTTATCTAATGTTCATTTTTGTACATATATTTTTATAGAAATTTGCGTTATTTTATGTATATAGTTTTATATAAATTTACGTTATTTTATGTGCATTTTGTATATTTATATTTATACAAATACACATTCTTTTATTGGTATATCGTTTAATTACATTTATACGAATTTACATTATTTTATGTGTATTTTGTATACATTTTTTTATACGTATTTACTGAATTTTATGTGTATTTTGTTTATGTATTTTTATAGAAATCTACGTTGTTTTATGTGTATTCGTATATATATTTTGAAACAAATTTACATTATTTTATATGTATTTTGCATATCTATTTCAATACAAATTTACCTTATTGTATGTGCATTTTGTTTATTTATTTTAATATAAGTTCAAATATTTTATGTGTATTTTGGTATCAATAGTTAAAAAAAAAGCGTTATTTTATAGGTATTTTGCATCTTAATTTTCATTTTATATGTACTTTGTATATATATTTTTATTCGCTCTTACATTATTTAATATTTATTTTGAATATATTTTTTTATACAAATTCATGGTATTTTATGTGTATTTGTATATATATTTTCATATAAATTTACATTATTGTATGTGTATTTTGTACATATATTTTATTACAAATCTACCTTATTTTATGTTTATTTTGTATGTGTATTTTGTATATTTATATTTATCCAAATACACATTCTTTTATTGGTATTTTTTTTATTTATTTTAATTCGAAGTTACATTATTTTATGTGTATTTTGAATACATTTTTTTATACGTATTTACTTAATTTTATGTGTATTTTGTATATATAATTTTATAGAAATCTACGTTTTTTTATTTCTATTCGTATATATATTTTGAAACAAATTTACATTGTTTTATATGTATTTTTGCATATCTCTTTCAATACAAATTTACCTTTTTGTATGTGCATTTTGTATGTGCATTTTGTATATTTATTTCAATACAAATTAAAAAATTTTATGTGTATTTTGGTATATATATTTTTGTAAGAAAAGCGCTATTTTATGGGAATTTTGCATCTTTATTTTCATACAAATTTACATTATTTTTTTGATATTCGGTGTATTTATTTTGATACGATTTTACATTATTCTATTTGTTTTTTGTATATACTTTTTTTATACATATTTACATTATTTAATGTGTATCTTGCATATATATTTTATACAAATTTATTATCTATTATCTATTTTCATACAAATACACATTCTTTTCATGATATTTTGTTTATTTATTTTGACACGAATTTACATTATTTGATATGTATTTTGTATATATATTTTTATACGTATTTACATAATTTCATATGTATGTTGTATATGTATTTAATAGATATTCAAAATACATATAAAATAACCTAAATTTGTATCAAACTATATACAAAAATACACAAAAATATTTTAAATTTGTATGAAAATAAATTTACAAAATACACATAAAATTAGGTAAATTTGTATGGAAATACATATACAAAATACACATAAAATAATGTAAATTTGAATGAAAATACATAAACAAATACACTTAAAATAACGTAAATTTGTATAAAAAAATATATACGAAACACAAATAGAATAATGTAAAATCGTATCAAAATAAATACACAGAATATTAATAAAATAATGTAAATTTGTATGAAAATAAGGAGGCAAAATACACATAAAATAACGCATTTTTTTTTATAAAAATATATATACCAAAATACACATAAAAAAATTAGATTTGTATTAAAATAAATATATAAAAAACACATTCAATAAGGTAAATTTGTATTAAAATAGATATGCAAAATACATATAAGGCAATGTAAATTTGTTTCAAAATATGTATACGAATAAACATAAAATAACGTAGATTTCTATAAATATATATATACAAAATACACATAAAATGAAATAAATACGTATAAAAAAATGTATACAAAATTACATTATTTTATTGATATTCTGAGTATTTATTTTGATACGACTTTACATTATTCTATGTATATTTTGTATATCTATTTTATACAAATGTGCGTTATTTTATGTGAATTTGTTTTCATTTCATACAAATTTACATTATTTTATGTGTATTTTGTACATGTATTTAAATACAAATTTAACTAATTATATGTGTATTTTGTATATCTATTTTCATACAAATTGAAATTTATTTCTTTGTTTTTTTGTATATATTTTTATTCAAATTTTCGTAATTTTATGTGTATTTTGTATATTTATTTTCCTACAAATATACGTTCTTTTATCGGAATTTTGTTTATTTATTTTGATACGAATTTTCATTTTTTTAGGTGTATTTGATATATATATTTTTATACTTATTTACATAATTTTATATGTATTTTGAATATATATTTTCATAGAAATTTACTCTATATGTATATACAAAAAAACACAAAAATAATTTAAATTTGTATGAAAATAAATATACAAAATACATATAAAATTAGGTAAATTTGTATTGAAATACATATACAAAATATACCTAAAATAATGTAAATTTGAATGAAATTATATAAACAAATACACTTAAAATAACGTTAATTTTTATAAAATATATATAAAAAATACACATTAAATAATGAAAATATGTGTAAAAAAATATATACAAAACACAAATAGTATAATATAAAATCGTATCAAAATATATACACAGAATATTAATAAAATCATGTACATTTGTATGAAAACTAAGATGCAAAATACCTATAAAATAACGCATTTTTATAAAATTATATATACCAAAATACACATAAAATATTTCAATTTGTATTAAAATAAATATACCAAATGCACATACAATAAGGTAAATTTGTATTGAAATAGATATGCAAAAAACATATAAAACAATGTAAATTTGTTTGAAAATATATATACGAATACACATAAAATAACGGAGATTTCTATAAATATATATATACAAAATACAAATAAAATTAAGTAAATACGAATCAAAAATGTATACAAAATACACATAAAATAATGTAAATTCGTAAAATATAAATAAACAAAAAACCTATAAGAGAATGTGTATTTGTATAAATATAAATATACAAAATGCACATAAAATAACGTAAATTTGTATAAAACTATATACAAAAATACACAGAAGTAATTAAATTTGTATGAAAATAGATATACAAAATACACACAAAATAAGCTAAATTTGAATTGAAATATATATACAAAATACATAAAATAAAGTAAATTCGTTTCAAAATATTTTTAACAAATACACATATAATAACGTAAATTTGTTAAAAAAACTATATAAACAAAATACACATTAAGTAATGTAAATACGTATAAAAAAAATATTTACAAAATACACAAATAATCAAGTCATTCGTATCAAAATAGATAAACAAAAAACTAATTAAATAATGTAAATTTGTATGAGAAAACATATACAAAATACACATAAAATAACGTTTTAAGTTTCTATAAAAATATATGTACAAAAATGCACATAAAATTAGTTTGAATAAAAAAATATATACAAAACACACATTAGATAATGTAAATGAGTATAAAAATATGTATACAAAATACCTATGAAATAATTTATATTCGCATCGAGTTAAATTAGAAATTAACAATAAAATAATGTAATTTTGGATGAAAATATATATAGAAAACACACATAAAATAACCTAAATACAAATACAAATATACACATTAAATAATTTAAAATTGAATGAAATAAATATACAAAATAAACATAAAATAAGGTAAATTTGTAATAAAATATATGTAAGAATACACATAAAATAATATAAATTTGTATGAAAATATATGTACAAATACACATAAAATAACATGAATTTGTATAAAATTTGTTTCAAAATATATACGAATACACACAATAAAATAACGTATTTTTTTATGAAAATGTATATATAAAATACACATAAAATAGTTTAAATACGTAGAAAAAAAAATATATACAAAATACACATAAAATAATGTAAATTCGTAAAAAATTAAATACACAAAATTCCAATAAAAGAATGTATATTTGTAGGAAAATATATATACAAAAAACAAATAAAATAACTAAAATTTGTATAAAAATATATACAAAAATACACAAAAATAGTTTAAATTTGTTTGAAAATAGATATGCAAAATACACATAAAGTAAAGCAAATTTGTATTGAAATACATATACAAAACTCACATAAAATAATGTAAATTTCTATGAAAATATATAAACAAATACATATAAAATCACGTAAATTTGGATAAAATATATATATACAAAATATACATTAAATATTTTAAATATGTATAAAAATATATAATATTATATATATTTTTATTGATATTTGCGTTATTTATGTGTATTTTGTATATGTTTTCTCATAGAAATTTACATTATTTTATTGGTATTTTGTCTATTTATTTTGATACAAATTACATGATTATTTGTGTATTTTTTACATTTTTTTATACGTATTTACATTATTTAATGTGCATTTTGTTTATATATTTTTATACAAATTTACGTTATTATATGTGTATTTGTGTAGGTATTTTGATACAAATTTATATTATTTTATGTATTTTGTATATATATTTCAATTCAAATTTAGCTTATTTTATGTGTATTTTGTATATCTATTTATTTTAATACAAAATCAAATATTTTATGTTTTTTCGTATACATATTTTTATAAAAAATGCGTTATTTTATGGGTATTTTGCATCTTAATTTTCATACAAATTTACATTATTTTATTAATATTTTCTGTATTTATATTGATACGATTATAAATTATTTTATTTGTGTTTTGTATATATATTTTTTATACATATTTACATTATTTAATGTGTTTTTTGTACATATATTTGATACAAATTTACGTTATTTTAAGTCTATATGTTTATATATTTTCATTCAAATTTACATTATTTTATGTGTATTTTGTATATGTATTTCAATACAAATTTACCTAATTTTATGTTTTTTGTATATTTATTTTTATACAAGTTTAAATTATTTTTGTGTATTTTTGTATATAGTTTTATACAAATTTAGGTTATTTTATGTGTATTTTGTATATCTATTTTCATACAAATACACATTCTTTTCATGATATTTTGTTTATTTATTTTGACACGAATTAACATTATTTAATGTGTATTTTGTATATATATTTTTATACGTATTTACATTATTTCAAGTGTATTTTGTATATATATTTCTATAGAAATCTGCGTTATTTTATGTGTATTCATATATATATTTTAACAAATTTACATTTATTTTATGTATTTTGCATATTTTTTTTATATAATTTTACTTTTTGTATATGTTTTTTTTATTAATTTTTTAAATATTTGATATTTTAATCTGTATTTTTTTTTTTGTATATTTTTTAATAAAATTTATTTTTTGGGTATTTTTTTTTTGCATCTTTTTCATACAACAATTATATTTTTATTGATATTCTGTGTATTTATTTTGATATGATTTTACATTATTCTATGTGTATTTTGTATATATATTTTATATAAAATGTATTTGTTTTCATTTCATACAAATCTACATTATTTTATGTGTTTTTTGTACATGTATTTAAATACAAATTTAACTAGTTATATGTGTATTTTGTATATCTATTTTGTATGTATATTTTCATTGAAATTTACTCTATTTTATGAGTATTCGTATATGTTATATTTTGATACAAATTTACAGTATTAATGTGTATTTTGCATATCTATTTCAATACAAATTTACTTTATTGTACGCTCATTTTGTATATTTATTTTAATACAAATTTAATTATTTTATATGTCTTTTTGTATATATATTTTTATGCATATATGCGTTATTATATGGATATTTTGCATCTTTATTTTCATACAAATTTACATTATTTTATTGATATTCTCTTTATTTATTTTGATACGCTTTAACATTATTCTATGTGTTTTTTGTACATTTATATATATATATATATATATATATATATATATATATATATATATATATATATATATATATATATTTAAATTATTTTCTGTTCATTTTTGATATATATATATATATATATATATATATATATATATATATATATATATATATATATATATATATATATATATATATATATATATATATATATATATATATATATATATATATATATATATATTTTTAATTTTGTATATATATTTTATCCAAATTTAGATTATTTTATGTGTATTTGTTTATATATTTTCATACATATTTACATTATTTTATGTGTTTTTTGTATATATATTTTTCTACGTATTTAAATTATTTTATGTGTATTTTGTATATACATTTTCATAAAAAAATTACGGTATTTTATTGTGTGTATAAGTATATATTTTTATACAAATTTTATACAAATTCATGTTATTTAATGTGTATTTGTATATATATTTTCATACAAATTTATATTATTTTATGTGTATTTTTTCATATATTTCATTACAAATTTACCTTATTTTAGGTTTATTTTGTATATTTATTTCATTCAATTTAAAATTATTTTATGTGTATATATGTATTTGTATTTAGGTTATTTTATATGTATTTTGTATATATATTTTCATCCAAAATTACATTATTTTATTGGTATTTCTTAATTTAATTCGATACTAATTTAGATTATTTCATAGGTATTTTGTGTACATATTTTTACACTCAATTACATTATCTAATGTGTGTTTTGTATATATATTTTTATGCAAATTTATCTAATGCTCATTTTTGTACATATATATTTATAGAAATTTGCGTTATTTTATGTATATAATTTTATATAAATTTACGTTATTTTATGTGCATTTTGTATATTTATATTTATACAAATACACATTCTTTTATTAGTATATTGTTTATTTACATTTATACGAATTTACATTATTTTATGTGTATTTTTTGTACATTTTTTTATACGTATTTACTTAATTTTATGTGTATTTTGTATATGTATTTTTATAGAAATCTACGTTGTTTTATGTGTATTCGTATATGTATTTTGAAACAAATTTACATTATTTTATATGTATTTTGCATATCTATTTCAATACAAATTTACCTTATTGTATGTGCATTTTGTATATTTATTTTAATACAAGTTCAAATATTTTATGTGTATTTTGGTATCAATATTTAAAAAAAAAATGCGTTATTTTATAGGTATTTTGCATCTTAATTTTAATTTTATATGTACTTTGTATAAATCTTTTTATACGCTTTTACATTATTTAATATTTATTTTGAATATATATTTTTATACAAATTCATGATATTATATGTGTATTTGTATATATATTTTCATATAAATTTACATTATTTTATGTGTATTTTGTACATATATTTTATTACAAATCTACCTTATTTTATGTTTATTTTGTATGTGTATTTTGTATATTTATATTTATCCAAATACACATTCTTTTATTGGTATTTTGTTTATTTATTTTAATTCGAATTTGCATTATTTTATGTGTATTTTGTATATATTTTTTTATACGTATTTACTTAATTTTATATGTATTTTGTATATATATTTTTATAGAAATCTACGTTTTTTTATGTGTATTCGTATATATATTTTGAAACAAATTTACATTGTTTTATATGTATTTTTGCATATCTCTTTCAATACAAATTTTCCTTATTGTATGTGCATTTTGTATATTTATTTCAATGCAAATTTAAATATTTTATTTTTATTTTGGTATATATATTTTTATCAGAAATGCGCTATTTTATGGGAATTTTGCATCTTTATTTTCATACAAATTTACATTATTTTATTAATATTCGGTGTATTTATTTTGATACGATGTTACATTATTCTATTTGCTTTTTGTATATACTTTTTTATACATATTTACATTATTTATTGTGTATCTTGCATATATATTTTATACAAATTTATTATCTATTATCTATTTTCATAAAAATACACATTCTTTTTATGATATTTTATTTATTTATTTTAACAAGAATTTACATTATTTGATATGTATTTTGTATATATATTTTTATACGTATTTACATAATTTCATATGTATTTTGTATATATATTTCTATAGAAATCTACTTTATTTTATGTGTATTCGTATATATATTTTGAAACAAATTTACATTGTTTTATATGTATTTTTTAATATCTCTTTCAATACAAATCTACCTTACTGTATTTATTTCAATACAAATTTAAATATTTTATGTGTATTTTGGTAAATATATTTTTATAAAAAATGCAATAATTTTTGGGAATTTTGCATCTTTATTTTCATACAAATTTACATAATTTTATTGATATTCTGTGTATTTATTTTGATACGATTTTACATTATTCTATTTGTTTTTTGTATATATTTTTTTATACACATTTACATTATTTAATGTGTATCTTGCATATATATTTCATACAAATTTACGTTATTTTAAGTGTATTTGTTTATATATTTTCATTCAAATTTACATTATTTGATGTGTATTTTGTATATGTATTTCAATACAAATTTAACTAATTTTATGTGTATTTTGTATATTTCTTTTCAAACAAATTTAAATTATTTTTGTGTATGTTTGTATATAGTTTTATACAAATTTAGGTTATTTTATGTACGCATTTACATTATTTAGTGTGTGTTTTGTATATATATTTTTATGCAAATTTACTTTATTTTATGTGCATTTTTGTACATATATTTTAATAGAAATTTGCGTTATTTGTATATGTTTTCTCATACAAATTTACATTATTTTATTGCTATTTTGTTTATTTATTTTGATACGAATTACATGATTATATGTGTATTTTGTACATATTTTTTATACGTATTTACATTACTTAATGTGTATTTTGTTTATATATTTTTAAACAAATCTACGTTATTATATGTATTTGTTTAAATATTTTGATACAGATTTACATTATTTTATGTATTTTGTATGTACATTTCAATTCAAATTTAGCTTATTTTAGCTGTATTTTGTATATATATTTTCATACAAATTTAATTACTTCTGTGTATTTTTGTATATAGTTTTATACAAATTTACGATATTTTTTGTGTATTTTGTATATTTATATTTTTACAAATACACATTCTTTTACTGGTATTTTGTTTATTGATTTTGATACGATTTTTATGTGTATTTTGTATTCATTTTTTTATACGTATTTACTTCATTTTATGTGTATTTTGTATATATTTTTATAGAAATCTACGTTATTTTATGTGTATTCGTATATATATTTTGAAACAATTTTACATTGTTTTATATGTATTTTTGAATATCTCAATACAAATTTACCTTACCATATATACCAAAATACACATAAAAAAATTAAATTTGTATTAAAATAAATATATAAAAAACACATTCAATAAGGTAAATTTGTATTGAAATAGATATGCAAAATACATATAAAACAATGTAAATTTGTTTCAAAATATATATACGAATACACATAAAATAACGTAGATTTCTATAAAAATATATATACAAAATACACATAAAATGAAGTAAATACGTATAAAAAAAATGTATACAAAATACACATAAAATATTGTAAATTCGCATCAAAATAAATATACAAAATACCAATAAAAGAATGTGTATTTGTATAAATATAAATATACAAAACACACAAAAAATAACGTAAATTTATATAAAACTATATACAAAAATACACAGAAGTATTTTAATTTGTATGAAGATATACAAAATAAGGTAAATTCGTTTCAAATTCAATAAACAAAATTCAGATAAAAGAACGCATATTTGTAGAAAAAATAAATATACAAAATACACATAAAATAACGAAAATTTGTATGAAAATATATAAAAAAATAAACAAAAATAGTTTCAATTTGTATGAAAATAAATAAAATTAGGCTAATTTTTATTGAAATACATATACAAAATACACATAAAATAATGTAAATTTGAAAGAAAATATATAAACAAATACACATATAATAACGTAAATTTGTATGAAATATATATATATATATATATATATATATATATATATATATATATATATATATATATATATATATTATATATATATATATATATATATATATATATATATATATATATATATATATATATATATTTTTTTTTTTTTTTTTACGTTGTTGCCTATTGCGCCGGTAGGCATCTTCCCGGTGGGGCCTGATGGTCGGCCCAAGGCTTCTTCCAGGTGGGGCCTGATGGTCGGCCCAGCCTGTTCTGGCGCAGACGAGTGTTTATAGTGGCGCCATCTTGCATTGGCTCATGCTGCCCCCCGGAACTCGTTCTTGACTCGCTTGGACGGCTTCCTCTAGAGTCCGGGTTGATGGGTGGTCTTCAGGACAGCATGTGGGTAGTTTTAAGCCACTCGGCGGTGACTGAAAAATCCGAGTGTTAGCGTGGGGATTCAAACCCGCGTCGTTCATCACGCGGCGAATGTGGGTCCAGTACGCTATCATTTCGGCCACCGCCTACCCCTCGGTACAAAATACACAATAAATAATGTTAATATGTATAAAAAAATATATACAAAACACAAATAGAATAATGTAAAATCGTATCAAAATATATACACAGAATATTAATAAAATAATGCAAATTTGTATGAAAATTAAGATGCAAAATACCTATAAAATAACGCATTTTTTATAAAATTATTGATACCAAAATACACAAAAAATATTTCAATTTGTATTGAAATAAATATACAAAATGCACATACAATAAGGTAAATTTGTATTGAAATAGATATGCAAAATACATATAAAATAATGTAAATTTCTTTCAAAATATATATACGAATACACATAAAATAACGTAGATTTCTATAAAAATACATATACAAAATACACATAAAATTAAGTAAATACGTATTAAAAAATGTATACAAAATACACATAAAATAATGTAAATTCGTATAAATGTAAATAAACAATATACCAATAAAAGAATGTGTATTTGTATAAATATAAATATACAAAATGCACATAAAATAACGTAAATTTATATAAAACTATATACATAAAATAACGCAAATTTCTATGAAAATATATGTACAAAAATGAACATAAAATAAATTTGCATTAAAATACATATACAAAACACACATTAGATAATGTAAATGAGTATAAAAATATGTATAGAAAATACCTATGAAATAATCTAAATTCGTATCGAATTAAATTAAGAAAATACCAATAAAATAATGTAGTTTTGGATGAAAATATATATACAAAATACTCATAAAATAACCTAAATACAAATACAAATATACACATAAAATATTGTATTTTGTATATACATTTCAATTCAAATTTAGCTTATTTTATCTGTATTTTGTATATCTATTTTCATACGAATTTAATTACTTCTGTGTATTTTTGTATATAGTTTTATACAAATTTACGTTATTTTATGTGTATTATGTATATTTATATTTATACAAATACACATTCTTTTATTGGTATTTTGTTTATTTATTTTGATACGAATTTACATTATTTTATGTGTATTTTGTATATTTTTCTTATATACATTTTTTATGTGTTTTATGTATTATATATTATATATTATATTTTTATATTTATTTATTTATGTGTATTCGTATATATATTTTGATACAAATTTACATTATGTATTTTGTATATTATTTTATATATGTATTTATTTTGATGTTTTATATTTTTATTTGTATTTTGTATATTTTAAAACAAATTTACGTTATTTTATGATCATCTGTTAAAATATTTTGATACAAGTTTACATTATTTTATGTATTTTGTATATATATTTCAATACAAATTTAGTTTATTTTATGTTTATTTTGTATATCCATTTTCATTCGTATCAAAATAAATAAACAAAATAGCAATAAAATAATGTAAATTTGTATGAGAAAACATATACAAATCCACATAAATTAACGCAAATTTCTAAAAAAATATATGTACAAAAATGCACATAAAATAAAGTAAATTTGCATAAAAATATATATATAAAACACACATTAAATAATGTAAATGCGTACATAAAATAACCTAAATTTGTATAAAACTATATACAAAAATACACAAAAATATTTAAAATTTGTATGAAAAGAAATATACAAAATACACATAAAATTAGGTAAATTTGTATTGAAATACATATACAAATTACACATAGAATAATGTAAATTTGAATGAAAATATATAAACAAATACACTTAAAATAGCGTAAATTTGTATAAAATATATATGTAAGATACACATTAAATAATGTAAATGTGTATGAAAAAATATATACAAAAAAGAAATAGAATAATGTAAAATCCTATCAATATAAATACACAGAATATCAATAAAATAATGTAAATTTGTATGAAAAGAAAGATGCAAAATTCCCATAAAATAGCGTATTTTTTATAAAAATATATATACCAAAATACACATAAAATATTTAAATTTGTATTGAAATAAATATACAAAATGCATATACAGTAAGGTAAATATGTATTCAAAGAGATATTAAAAAATACATATAAACAAAGTAAATTTGTTTCAAAATATATATACGAATACACATAAAATAACGTAGATTTCTATAGAAATATATATACAAAATACACATGAAATCATGTAAATACGTATAAAAATATATATGCAAAATTCATATCTAGGTAAATTCGTGTCAAAATAAATAAACAAAATATCATGAAAAGAATGTGTATTTGTATGAAAATAAATAATAGATAATAAATTTGTATGAAATATATATGCAAGACACACATTAAATAATGTAAATATGTATAAAAAAAATATATACAAAAAACAAATAGAATAATGTGAAATTGTATCAAAATAAATACACCGAATATTAATAAAATAATGTAAATTTGTATGAAAATAAAGATAAAAAATTCCCAACAAATAGCGCATTTCTTATAAAAATATATATACCAAAATACACATAAAATATTTAAATTTGTATTGAAATAAATATACAAAATGCACATACAATAAGGTAAACTTGTATTGAAAGAGATATGCAAAAATACATATAAAACAATGTAAATTTGTTTCAAAATATGTATACGAATACACATAAGATAACGTAGATTTCTATAAAAATACATATACAAAATACACATAAAATTAAGTAAATACGAAAAAAAAATGTATGCAAAATACACATAAAATAATGTAAATTCGTATAAATGTAAATAAACAATATACCAATAAAAGAATGTGTATTTGTATAAATATAAATATACAAAATGCACATAAAATAACGTAAATTTATATATACATAAAATAACGCATATTTCTATAAAAAATATATGTACAAAAATGAACATTAAATAAATTTGCATAAAAATATATATACAAAACACACATTAGATAATGTAAATGAGTATAAAAAATATGTATACAAAATAGGTACCTATGAAATAATCTAAATTCGTATCGAGTTAAATTAAGAAAATACCAATAAAATATTGTAATTTTGGATGAAAATGTATATACAAAATACACATAAAATAACCTAAATACAAATACAAATCTACACATAAAATATTTTAAAATTGAATGAAATAAATATACAAAATAAACATAAAATAATATAAATTTGTATGAAAATATATATACCAATATACATTAAATAACATGAATTTTTTTAAAATTTGTATCAAAATATATACTTATACACACAATAAAATAACGTAATTTTCTTATGAAAATGTATATACAAAATACACATAAAATAATTTAAATACGTGGAAAAATATATATACAAAAAACACATAAAATAGTGTAAATTTGTATGAAAATATATAAACAAATACACATAAAATAATGTAAATTTGGATAAAATATATATACAAAATGAACATTAAATAATATAAATATGTAATAAAAAAATATATACAAAATACACATAGAATAATGTTAAATCGTATGAAAATAAATAAAGAGAATATCAATAAAATAATGTAAATTTGTATGAAAATAAAGATGCAAAATATCCATATAATAACGCATATTTGCATAAAAATATATACAAAAACACATATAAAATAATTAAATTTGTATTAAAATAAATATACAAAATGCACGTACAATAAAGTAAATTTGTATTGAAATAGATTTGCAAAATACACATCAATAATGTAAATTTGTATCAAAATATATATACGAATACTCATAAAATAGAGTAAATTTCTATGAAAATATACATACAAAATAGATATACAAAATACACATATAACTAGTTAAATTTGTATTTAAATACACGTACAAAAAACACATAAAATAATGTAGATTTGTATGAAACGAAAACAAATACATTTTATATAAAATACATATACAAAATACACATAGAATAATGTCAAATCATATCAAAATAAATACACAGAATATCAATAAAATAATGTAAATTTGTATGAAAATAAAGATGCAAAATACCCATAAAATAAAGCATATTTTTATAAAAATACATATACAAAAATACACATAGATTAATCAAATTTGTATTAAAATTAATATACAATATGCACATACAATAAGGTAAATTTGTATTGAAAAAATATGCAAAATACACATAAAACAATGTAAATTTGTTTGAAAATATATATACGAATACACATAAAATAGCGTAGATTTCTATAGAAAAATATATACAAAATACACTTGAAATAATGTATATACGTATAAAAATATATATACAAAATACACATTAAATAATGTTAATTCGTGTCAAAATAAATAAACAAAATATCATGAAAAGAATGTGTATTTGTATGAAAATACAAAATACACATAAAATAACCTAAATTTGTATAAAACTATATACAAAAATACACAAAAATAGTTTAAACTTGTATGAAAATAAATATACAAAAAACATATAAAATTAGGTAAATTTGTATTGAAATACATATACAAAATACACATAAAATAATGTAAATTTGAATGAAAATATATAAACATATAGACTTAAAATAACGTAAATTTGTTTCAAATATATATACAAAAAACTCATTAAATAATGTAAATATGTATAAAAAAAATATATACAAAACACAAATAAAATAATGTAAAATGGTATCAAAATAAATACAGAAAATATTAATAAAATAATGTAAATTTGTATGAAAATTAAGATGCAAAATACCCATAAAATAACGCATTTTTTATAAAAATATATATTCGAAAAAACATAAAATATTTGATTTTGTATTAAAATAAATAGATATACAAAATACACATAAAATAAGCTAAATTTGAATTGAAATATATATACAAAATACATAAAATAATGTAAATTTGTATCAAAATACTTATACAAATACACATATAATAACGTAAATTTGTATAAAAATATATAAACAAAATACACATTAAATAATGTAAAAACGTAAAAAAAAATGTACAAAATACACAAATAATCATGTAATTCGTATCAAAATAAATAGACAAAATACCAATCAAATAATGTAAATTTCTATGAGAAAATATATACAAAATACACATAAATAACGCAAATATCAATAAAAATATATATAATATAATATATTTTTATACATATTTAAAATATTTAATGTATATTTTGTATATATATTTTATCCAAATTTACGTGATTTTATAAGTATTTGTTTATATATTTTCATACAAATTTACATTATCTTATGTGAATTTTGTATATGTATCTCAATACAAATTTGCCTAACTTTATGTGTATTTTGCATATCTATTTTCAAACAAATTAAAATTATTTTTGTGTATTTTTGTATATATTTTTATACAAATTTTTAGTTATTTTATTTGTTTTTTCCTACAAATATACATTCTTTTGTTGGAAATTTGTGTATTTAATTTTTAACGAATTTACATTATTTTATGTGTATTTTGTATATATATTTTTCTACGTATTTAAATTATTTTATGTGTATTTTATATATATATTTCCATAAAAATTTACGTTATTTTATTGTGTGTATTCGTATATATTTTGAAACAAATTTTATACCAATTTATGTTTTTTTATGTGTATTTGTATATATATTTTCATACAAATTTATATTATTTTATGTGTATTCTTACATATATTTTATTACAAATTTACCTTATTTTATGTTTATTTTGTATATTTATTTCATTCAATTTTAGATTATTTAATGTGTATATTTGTATTTGTATTTAGGTTAATTTTATGTGTGTTTTTTATATATATTTTCATCCAAAATTACATTATTTTTTTGTTATTTTCTTAATTTAACTCGATACGAATTTAGATTATTTCATAGGTATTTTGTATACATATTTTTATACTCATTTACATGATCTAATGTGAGTTATGTATATATTTTTTTATGCAAACTAATTTTATGTGCATTTTTGTACATATATTTTTATTGAGACTTAAAACGTTATTTTATGTGTATTTTGTATATGTTTTCTTATACAAATTTACATTATTTAATTAGTTTTTTGTTTATTTATTTTGATACGAATGACTTGATTATTTGTGTATTTTGTAAATATTTTTTTATACGTATTTACATTGCTTAATGTGTATTTTGTTTATATATTTTTTTACAAATTTACGTTATTATATGTGTATTAGTTAAAAATATTTTGAAACGAGTTTACTTTATTTTATGTATTTTGTATATATATTTCAATTCAAATTTAGCTTATTTTGTGTGTATTTTGTATATCTATTTTCATACAAATTTAATTACTTCAGTGTATTTTTGTATATGGTTTTATACAAATTTACGTTATTTTATGTGCATTTTGTATATTTACATTTATACAAATACACATTCTCTTATTGGTATTTTGTTTATTTATATTTATACGAATTTACATTATTTTATGTGTATTTTGTATACATTTTTGATTCGTATTTACTTAATTTTATTTGTATTTTGTATATATATTTATAGAAATCTACGTTATTTTATGTGTATTCGTATATATATTTTGAAACAAATTTACATTGTTTTATATGTATTTTGCATATCTATTTCAATACAAATTTACCTTATTTTATGTGCATTTTGTATATTTATTTTAATACAAATTCAAATATTTTATGTGTATTTTGGTATATATAGTTTTATAATAAAAGTGTTATTTTATAGGTATTTTGCTTCTTAGTTTTCATTCAAATGTACTTTATTTTATTAATATTCTGTGTATATATTTTGATACGATTTTATATTATACTATTTGTCTTTTGTATATATTTTTTTATACATATTTTCATTATTTAATGTGTATTTTTATATTTTTTTTATTTTTATATATATTTTATACAAATTAACGTTATTTTAAGTGTATTTGTTGATATAATTTAATTCAAATTTACATTATTTTATGTGTATTTTGTATATGTATTTCAATACAAATTTACCTAATTTTATGTGTATTTTGTATATTTATTTTCATACAAATTTAAATAATTTTTGTGTTTTTTTGTATATACATATAGAGTAAATTTCTATGAAAATATATATTAAAAATACATATAAAATTATGTGAATAAGTATAAAATATATATATCAAATACACATAAAAAAATGAAAATTCGTATCAAAATAAATAAACGAAATTTCGATGAAAGAACGTATATTTGTAGGAAAATAAATATACAAAATACACATAAAATTACGAAAATTTGAATAAAAATATATACAAAAAAAAAAATAGATTTCAATTTGTATGAAAATAGATATACAAAATACACATATAATTAGTTAAATTTGTATTAAAATACATGTACAAAATACACATAAAATAATGTAAATTTGTACGTTCTTTTATCGGAACTTTGTTTATTGATTTTGATACGAATTTTCATTATTTTAGGTGTATTTGATATATATATATATATATATATATATATATATATATATATATATATATATATATATATATATATATATATATATATATATATATATATATATATATATATATATATATATATATATATATATTTATACTTATTTACATAATTTTATATGTATTTTTAATATATTTTTATAGAAATTTACTCTATTTTATGTGTATTCGTATATATATTTTGATACAAATTTACATTATTTATGTGTATTTCGCATATCTGTTTCAATACAAATTTTCTTTACTGTATGTGCCTTTTGTATATTTATTTTGATACAAATTTAATTATTTTATGTGTATTTTTGAATATATATTTTTAAACAAATATGCGTTATTATATGGGTATTTTGCATCTTTATTTTCATACAAATTTACATTATTTTATTGATAGTCTGTTTATTTATTTTGATACGATTTTACGTTATTCTGTGTATTTTGTATACATATTTTTAGACATATTTACATTATTTAATGTATATTTTGTACATATATTTTATGACAATTTACGTTATCTTATATGTATTTGTTTATATAGTTTCATACAAATTTACATTATTTTATGTGTATTTTGTATATGTATTTAAAAAAAAAATTGCCTAATTTCATGTGTATTTTGCATATCTATTTTCAAACAAATTTTAAAAAAATTTTGTGTATTTTTGTATATATTTTTATACAAATTTTGTTATTTTATTTGTATTTTGTATATATATTTTCCTACAAATATACATTTTTTTAGAGGAAATTTTGCTTATTTATTTTGATACGAATTTACATTATTTTATGTGTATTTTGTATATATATTTTTCTATGTATTTACATTATTTAATGTGTATTTTGTATATATATTTTCATAAAATTTACGTTATTTTATTGTGTGTATTCGTATATATTTTGATACAAATTTACTTTATTTTATGTTTTTTGCATATCTATTTCAATAAAAATCTATCTTATTGTATGTGTATTTTGTATATTTATTTTAATACAAATTTAATTATTTTATGTGTATTTTTTTTTAATATGAGTTATTTTATGGGTATATTGCATCTTTAATTTTTTAATTTTTACATTACGTACATATCTTTTATACGTATTTACATTATTTAATGTGTATTTTGTTTATATATTTTTATACAAATTTACGTTATTATATGTGTATTTGAATATATATTTTGATACAAATTTACATTATTTTATGTATTTTCTATATTAATTTCAATTCAAATTTAGCTTATTTTATGTGTCTTTTGTATATCTATATTCATACAAATGTTTTTTTTTTTTGTATATAGTTTTAAACAATTTTACGTTATTTTATGTGGATTTTGTATATTTATATTTATACAAGTGCACATTCTTTTATTGGCATTTCGTTTATTTATTTTGATACGAATTTACATTATTTTATGTGTATTTTGTATACATTTTCTTATACGTATTTACTTCATTTTATGTGTATTTTGTATATATATTTTTATAGAAATCTACGTTATTTTATGTGTATTCGTATATATATTTTGAAAGAAATTTACATTGTTTTATATGTATTTTGCATATGTATTTTTTTATACGCATTTACATTATTTAATGTGTGTTTTGTATATATATTTTGATGCAAATTTACTTTATTTGATGTGCATTTTTGTACATATATTTTTAAAGAAATTAGCGTTATTTTATATGTATTTTGTATATGTTTTCTCATACAAATTTACATTATATTATTGGTATTTTTTTTATTTTTTTTATACGAATTACATGATTATATGTGTATTTTCTACATATTTTTTTATACGTATTTACATTATTTAATGTGTATTTTGTTTATGTGTTTTTATACAAATTTACGTTATTATATGTGTATTTGTATAAATATTTTGATACAAATTTACATTATTAGATGTATTTTGTAAATATATATATATATATATATATATATATATATATATATATATATATATATACATATATATATATATATATATATATATATATATATATATATATATATATATATATATATATATATATATATATATATATATATATATATATATATATTTTTTTTTTTTCAATTCAAATTTAGTCTATTTTATGTGTATTTTGTATATCTATTTTCATACACATTTAACTACTTTTGTGTATTTTTGTATATAGTTTTATATAAATTTACGATATTTTATGTGTATTTTGTATATTTATTTTTATACAAATACACATTTTTTTATTGGTATTTTGTTTATTTATTTTGATACGAATTTACATTATTTTATGTGTATTTTGTGTACATTTTTTTATACGTATTTACTTCATTTTATGTGTATTTTGTATATATATTATTATAGAAATCTACGTTATTTTATGTGTATTCGTATATATATTTTGAAACAAATTTTACATTGTTTTATAAGTATTTTGCATTTCAATATAAATTTACCTTATTGTATGTGCATTTTGTATATTTATTTCAATACAAATTTAATTATTTCATGTGTATTTTTGTATATATATTTTTATGCATATATGCGTTATTATAAGTGTATTTTGCATCTTTATTTTCATACAAATTTAAATTATTTTATTGATATTCTCTTTATTTATTTTGATACGATTTAACATTATTCTATGTGTATTTTGTATAACTATTTTTATACATATTTACATTATTTAATGTATATTTTGTATATATATTTTATCCAAATTTACGTTATTTTATGTGTATTTCTTTATCTATTTTCATACAAATTTACATTATTTTATGTGTATTTTGTATATGTATTTCAATACAAATTTGCCTAACTTTATGTGTATTTTGCATATCTATTTTCAAACAAATTTAAATTATTTTTGTGTATTTTTGTATTTATTTTTATACAAATTTTAGTTATTTTATTTGTATTTTGTATATATATTTTCCTACAAATATACAATCTTTTATTATAATTTTGTTTATTTATTTTGATACGAGTTTACATTATTTTATGTGTATTTTGTATAAATATTTTTCTACGTATTCACATTATTTTATGTGTATTTGTATATATATTTTCATACAAATTTACATTATTTTATTGTGTGTATTCCTATTTATTTTGATACAAATTTTATACAAATTCATGTTTATTTATGTGTATTTGTATATATATTTTCATACAAATTTATATTACTTTACGTGTATTTTTACATATTTTTCATTACAAATTTACGTTATTTTATGATTATTTTGTATATTTATTTCATTCAATTTTAAATTATTTTATGTGTATATTTGTATTTGTATTTACGTAATTTTATGTGTATTTTCTATATATATTTTCATCCAAAAGTACATTATTTTATTGGTATTTTCTTTATTTAACTCGATACGAGTTTAGATTTTTTCATAGGTATTTTGTATACATATGTTTATACTCATTTACATTATGTAATGTGTGTTTTGTATATATTTTTTAATGCAAATTTATTTTATGTGCATTTTTGTACATATATTTTTATAGAAATTTATTTATTTTATGTGTATTTTGTATATGTTTTCTCATAAAAATTTACATTATTTTATTGGTATTTTGTTTATTTATTTTGATACGAATTACATGATTATATGTGTATTTTGTATATATTTTTTATACGTAATTACATTATTTAATGTGTATTTTGTTTATATATTTTTATATAAAATTTACGTAATTATATGTGTATTTGTAAAAATATTTTGATACAAATTTACTTTATTTTATGTATTTTGTACATATATTTCAATTCAAATTAAGCTTATTTTGTGTGTATTTTGTATATCTATTTTCATACAAATTTAATTACTTTTGTGTATCTTTGTATCTTGTTTTGTATAAATTTACCTTATTTTATGTGCATTTTGTATATTTATATTTATACAAATACACATAAAATAAAGTAAATTTCCATAAAAATAAATATACAAAACACACATTAAATAATGTAAATGCGTATAAAAATATGTATACAAAATACCTATGAAATAATCTAAATTCGTATCGAATTAAACTAACAAAATACCAATAAAATAATGTAATTTTTGAAGAAAATATAAAGAAAATACACATAAAATAACCTAAATACAAATACATATATACACATAAAATAATTTTAAATTGAAGGAAATAAATATTCAAAATAAACATAAAATAAGGTAAATTTGTAATGAAATATATGTAAAAATGCACATAAAATAATGTAGATTTGTATGAAAATATATATAGAAATACACATAAAATAACATGAATTTGTATAAAATTTGTATCAAATTATATATAAAATACACATAAAATAATTTAAATACGTAGAAAAATATATATACAAAATACACAAAAACTAATGTAAATTCATAAAAAAATAAATACACAAAATTCCAATAAAAGAATGTATATATGTAGGAAAATATATATATATATATATATATATATATATATATATATATATATATATATATATATATATATAAATATATATATATATATATATATATATATATATATATATATATATATATATATTTTTTTTTTACAGCAAAGGAGACAGTTCAAGGGCACAAAAAAAGCAAACATTAATAAAAAAAAAAGCCCGCTACTCACTGTTCCTAAAAAGTATCCAAAGAGGTGGCCAAAAGATAGGTCAGTTTCGGGAGGAGAGGTGTCCTGATACCCTCCTCTTGAAAGAGTTCAAGTCGTAGGCAGGAGGAAATACAGATGAAGGAAGATTGTTCCAGAGTTTACCAGCGTGAGGGATGAAAGAGTGAAGATGCTGGTTAACTCTTGCATAAGGGGTTTGGACAGTATAGGGATGAGCATGAGTAGAAAATCGAGTGCAGCGGGGCCGCTGGAGGGGTTGAGGAATGCAGTTAGCAAGTTAAGAAGAGCAGTCAGCGTGGAAATATCGATAGAAGATAGAAAGAGAGGCAACATTGCGGCGGAATTTAAGAGGTAGAAGACTATCAGTATGAGGAGGAGAGCTGATGAGACGAAGAGCCTTAGCCTCCACCCTGTCCAGAAGAGCTGTGTGAGTGGAGCCCCCCCACACATGAGATGCATACTCCATACGAGGGCGGACAAGGCCCTGTATATGGACAGCATCTGTGCAGGGACGAAGAACTGGCGGAGACGGTACAGAACGCCCAGCCTCGAGGAAGCTGATTTAGTAAGAGATGAGATATGAAGTTTCCAGTTGAGATTTTGAGTTAAGGATAGACCGAGGATGTTTAGTGTTGAGGAAGGTGATAGCTGGGTGTTGTCAAAGAATAGGGGATAGTTGTTTGGAAGATTGTGTCGAGTGGATAGGTGGAGAAACTGTGTTTTAGAGGCGTTGAAGGACACCAGGTTCTTCTTGCCCCAATCGGAAATAATAGTAAGGTCTGAGGCTAAGCGTTCTGCAGCCTCCAGCCTTGAGTCGTTAAGTTCCTGAAGGGTGGGTCTTCTATTAAAAGAAGTTGAATAATGCAGAGTGGAATCATCGGCGTAGGAATGGATAGGACAGTTCGTTTTGGAAAGATCATCAATGAACAACAGAAAAAGAGTGGGAGATAGGACAGAACCCTGTGGGACACCACTGTTAATAGATTTAGGGAAGAACAGTGACCGTCTACCACGGCAGAAATAGAACGGTCAGAAAGGAAACTGGAGATAAAGGTACAGAGAAGGATAGAAACCGTAGGAGGGTAGTTTAGAAAGCAAAGATTTGTGCCAGACCCTATCAAAAGCTTTTGATATGTCCAGCGCAATAGCAAAAGTTTCACCGAAACGGGTAAGAGAGGATGCCCAAGAGTCAGTTAAGAAGGCTAGGAGATCACCAGTAGAACGCCCCTTGCGGAACCCATACTGGCGATCAGATAGAAGGTCAGAAGTGGAAAGGTGCTTTTGAATCTTTCGGTTAAGGATTGATTCAAAAGCTTTAGATAGACAAGAAAGTAAAGCAATAGGACGGTAGTTTGAGGGATTGGAGCGGTCACCCTTCTTAGGTTCAGGCTGTATGAAGGCATACTTCCAGCAAGAAGGAAAGGTAGATGTTGACAGGCAGAGGCGAAAGAGTTTGACCAGGCAGGGTGACAGCACGGAGGCACAGTTTTTAAGGACAATAGGAGGCACTCCATCAGGTCCATAAGCCTTCTGAGGATTGAGGCCAGAGAGGACATAGAAAACATCATTTTGAAGAATCTTTATAACAGGCATAAAGGAGTCAGAGGGGGGATGAGTAGGAGGAATATGCCCAGAATCGTCCAGAGTGGAGTTTTTAGAAAAAGTTTGAGAGAAGAGTTCAGCCTTAGAGATAGATGAGACGGCAGTGTTGCCGTCAGGACTGAGGAGTGGAGGGAAAGATGAAGAAGTGAAGTTGGAGGAGATGTTTTTGGCTAGATGCCAGAAGTCACGGGAAGAGTTAGAGAAAGCAAGGTTTTGACATTTTCTATTAATGAAAGAATTTTTGGTTAGTCGGAGAATAGATTTGGCACGATTTCGGGCAGAAATGTAAAGTTCATAATTAGCATTAGTTTGAAGGCTCTGGTACCTTTTGTGAGCTACCTCTCTATCATTGACAGCACGAGAACAAGCGTGATTAAACCAAGGCTTTTTCGCGTGAGGAGTAGAGAAAGAACGAGGAATGTATGCCTCCATTCCAGAGACAATCACCTCTGTGATGCGCTGAGCACACACAGAGGGGTCTCTATCCTGGAAGCAATAATCATTCAACGGGAAATCGGAAAAGTACATCCTCAGGTCGTCCCACCGAGCTGAGGCAAAATGCCAGAAGCATCGCCTCTTCGGTGGGTCCAGAGGGTGTACAGGAGCGATAGGACAGGATGCAGAAATAAGATTGTGATCGGAGGAGCCCAACGGAGAGAACAGTTTGACAGAATAAGCAGAAGAGTTTGAGGTAAGGAAGAGGTCTAGAATGTTGGGCCGATCTCCAAGACGGTCGGGAATACGTGTAGGGTGCTGGACCAACAGCTCTAGGTCGTTGAGGATAGCAAAGTTGTAGGCTTGTTCACCAAGATGGTCAGTGAAAGAGGATGAAAGCCAAAGCTGGTGGTGAACATTGAAATCTCCTAGGATGGAGATTTCAGCGAAGGGAGAGTGGGTCAAGATACAAATACATATTCTTTTATTGATATTTTGTTTATTTATTTTGACGCGAGTTTACATTATTTAATGTGTATTTTGTATATATATTTTTTATGCGTATTTACATCATTTCATGTGTATTTCGTATAGTTTTTAACAAATTTATATTATTTAATGTGTTTTTTGTATATATATATTTATACAAATACACATTCTTTTATTGGTATTTTGTTTATTTATTTTGATACTAATTTACATTATTTTATGTGTATTTTGTATACATTGTTTATACGTATTTACTTAATTTTATGTGTATTTTGTATATATATTTTTATAGAAATCTACCTTATTTCATGTGTATTCGTATATATATTTTGAAACAAATTTACATTGTTTATATGTATTTTGCATATCTATTTTTGTGTATTCTGTATTTATTTTTGTTATACATAGAATAATGTAAAATCGTATCAAAATAGGTACACAGAATATCAATAAAATAATTTAAATTTGTATGAAAATAAAGATGCAAAATACCCATAAGATAAAGCATATTTTGTTTTAAAAATACATATACAAAAATACACATAGAATAATTAAATTTGTATTAAAATTAATATACAAAATGCACACATACAATAAGGTAAATTTGTATTGAAAAAAAAAACGCAAAATACAAATAAAACAGTGTAAATTTGTTTCAAAATATACATACGAATACACATAAAATAACGTACATTTCTATAGAAATATATATACAAAATACACATGAAATTATGTAAATACGTATAAAATATATATATATATATATATATATATATATATATATATATATATATATATATATATATATATATATATATATATATATATATATATATATATATATATATATATATATATATATGGCCGAAGTGATAGCGTACTGGACCCACATTCGCCGCGTGATGGACGACGCGGGTTTGAATCCCCACGCTACCACTCGGATTTTTCGGTCACCGCCGAGTGGCTTAAAACTACCCACATGCTGTCCTGAAGACCACCCAACAACCCGGACTCTAGAGGAAGCCGTCCAAGCGAATCAAGTACGAGTTCCGGGGGGCAGCATGAGCCAATGCAAGATGGCGCCACTATAAACACTCGCCTGCGCCAGAACGGGCTGGGCCGACCATCAGGCCCCACCTGGAAGAAGCCTTGGGCCGACCATCAGGCCCCACCGGGAAGATGCCTACCGGCGCAACAGGCAACAACGTAAAAAAAAAAAAAAATAATAATAATATATATATATATATATATATATATATATATATATATATATATATATATATATATATATATATATATATACATAAAATACATATTAAGTAATGTAAATTCGTGACAAAATAAATAAACAAAATATCATGAAAAGAATGTGTATTTGTATGAAAATAAATAATAGGTAATAAATTTGTAAGTAATATATATGCAAGATACACATTAAATAATGTAAATATGTATAAAAAAAAAATTATACAAAAAACAAATAGAATAATGTAAAATCGTATCAAAATAAATACACCGAATATTAATAAAATAATGTAATTTTGTATGAAAATAAAGATGCAAAATTCCCATCAAATAGCGCATTTCTTATAAAAATATATATACCAAAATACACATAAAATATTTAAATTTGTATTGAAATAAATATACAAAATGCACATACAATAAGGTAAACTTCTGTTGAAAGAGATATGCAAAAATACATATAAAAAATTGTAAATTTGTTTCAAAATATATATACGAATACACATAAAATAACGTAGATTTCTATAAAGATATATATATACAAAATACACATAAAATTAGGTAAATACGTATAAAAAAAATGTAAACAAAATACACATAAAATAATATAAATTCGAAACAAAATAAATAAACAAAATACCAATAAAAGAATGTGTATTTGTTCTGTGAATTTTTGTATATAGTTTTATACAAATTTACGATATTTTATGTGTATTTTGTATATTTATATTTATACAAATACACATTCTTTTACTGGTATTTTGTTTATTTATTTTGATACGATTTTTATGTGTATTTTGTATTCATTTTTTTTATACGTATTTACTTCATTTTATGTGTATTTTGTATATATTTTTATAGAAATCAACGTTATTTTATGTGTATTCGTATATATATTTTGAAACAAATTTACATTGTTTTATATGTATTTTGCATATCTATTTCAATACAAATTTACCTTACAGTATGTGCATTTTTTATATGTATTTTAATACAAATTTTAATATTTTATGTGTATTTTGGTATATATATTTTTATAGAAAATGCGTTATTTTATGGCTATTTTGCATCTTTATTTTCATACAAATTTACATTATTTAATTAATATTCTGTGTATTTATTTTGATACGATTTTTCATTATTCTATTTGTGTTTTGAATATATTTTTTTATACATATTTACATTATTTAATTAGTATTTTGTATATATATTTGATACAAATTTACGTTATTTTAAGTGGATATGTTTATATATTTTCATTCAAATTTCCATTATTTTATGTGTATTTTGTATATGTATTTCAATACAAATTTACCTAATTTTATGTGTATTTTTTATATTTATTTTCATACAAATTTAAATTATTTTTGTATTGTGTATTTTGTATATAGTTTTATACAAACTTAGGTTATTTTATGAGTATTTTGTATATCTATTTTCATACAAATACACATTCTTTTATTGATATTTTGTTTATTTATTTTGACGAGAATTTAAATTATTTAATGTGTATTTTGTATATATATATATATTTTTTTTTATACGTATTTACATCATTTCATGTGTATTTTGTATATATATTTCTATAAGAATCTACGTTATTTTATGTGTATTCGTTTATAGATTTTTAAACAAATTTACGCTTTAAGTGAATTTTGTATATTTTTTCAATACAAATTTTCCTTATTGTACGTGCATTTTGTATATTAATTTTAATACAAATTTAATTATTCTATGTGTATTTTTGTATATGTATTTTTAAAAAAATATGCTTTATTTTATGGGTATTTTGCATCTTTATTTTCATACAAAATTACATTATTTTATTGACATTCTGTTTATTTATTTTGATACGATTTTACATTATTCTATGTGTATTTTGTATATATTTTTCATTTAATTTAGCTTATTTTATGTGTATTTTGTATATCTATTTATTTTAATACAAAATAAAATATTTTATGTTTTTTCGTATATATATTTCTATAAAAAATGCGTTATTTTATGGGTATTTTGCATCTTAATTTTCATACAAATTTACATTATTTTATTAATATTTTCTGAATTTATTTTGATACGATTTTACATTATTTTATTTGTGTTTTGTATATATTTTTCTATACATATTTACATTATTTAATGTGTTTTTTGTATATATATTTGATACAAATTTACGTTATTTTAAGTCTATATGTTTATATATTTTCATTCAAATCTACATTATTTTATGTGTATTTTGTATATGTATTTTAATACAAATTTACCTAATTTTATATGTTTTTTGTATATTTATTTTCATACAAGTTTAAATTATTTTTGTGGATTTTTATAGTTTTATACAAATTTAGGTTATTTTATGTGTATTTTGTATATCTATTTTCATACAAATACACATTCTTTTCATGATATTTTGTTTATTTATTTTGACACGAATTAACATTATTTAATGTGTATTTTGTATATATATTTTTATACGTATTTACTTTATTTCAAGTGTATTTTGTATATATATTTCTTTAGAAATCTGCGTTTTTATATGTGTATTCGTATATATATTTTGAAACAAATTTACATTGTTTTATGTGTATTTTGCATATTTTTTCAATACAAATTTACCTTATTGTATGTGCATTTTGTATATTAATTTTTAATACAAATTTGATTAATCTATGTGTATTTTTGTATATGTATTTTTATAAAAATATGCTTTATTTTATGGGTATTTTGCATCTTTATTTTCATACAAATTTACATTATTTTATTGATATTCTGTGTATTTATTTTAATATGATTTTACATTATTCTATGTGTATTTTGTATATATATTTTATATAAAATGTATTTGTTTTCATTTCATACAAATCTACATTATTTTATGTATTTTTTGTACATGTATACACATAAAATATTTAAATTTGTATTGAAATAAATATACAAAATGCACATACAATAAGGTAAACTTCTATTGAATGAGATATGCAAAATACATATAAAACAATGTAAATTTGTTTCAAAATATATATAATGAAAACACATAAAATAACGTAGATTTCTATAAATATATATACAAAATACACATAAAAGTAAATACGTCTAAAAATGTAAACAAAATACACGTAAAATAATGTAAATTGAAACAAAATAAATAAACAAAAATATAAAAGAATGTGTATTTTTATAAATATAAATGAACAAAATACACATACAAAATAAACATAAAATAAGGTAAATTTGTAATGAAATATATGTACAAAATACACATAAAATAATGCAAATTTATATGAAAATATATACACAAATACACATAAAATACCATGAATTTGTATAAAATTATATATTCAAAATAAATATTAAATAATGTAAATGCGTATAAAAATATATATACAAAGTACATATAAAATAATGTAAATTCGTATCAATATAAATCAACAAAATACCAATAAAATAATATATATTTGAATGAAAATAGATTTACAAAATACACATAACATTACTAAAATTTGTATTGAAATATATACAAAAATACATAAAAATAATTTGAGTTTGTATGAAAATAGATATTCAAAATACATATAAAATGAGGTAAATTTCTTTTGAAATATATATACAAAATACCCATAAAATATTGTAAATTTGTGTCAAAATATATAAACAAATACACATAAAATAACTTAAAATAACGTAAATATGTCTCAAATATATATACAAAAAACACATTAAATAATGTAAATATGTATAAAAAAATATATACAAAACATAAATAAAATAATGTAAAATCGTATCAAAATAAATACAGAAAATATAAATAAAATAATGTAAATTTGTATGAAAATTAAGATGCAAAATACCCATAAAATAACGCATTTTTTATAAAAATATATATACGAAAAAACATAAAATATTTGCTTTTGTATTAAAATAAATAGATATACATTCTTTTATTGGTGTTTTGTTTATTTATTTTGTTTCGAATTTACATTATTTTATGTGTATTTTGTTTACATTTTTTTATACGTATTTACTTAATTTTATGTGTATTTTGTATATATATTTTTATAGAAATCTACGTTATTTTATGTGTATTCGTATATATATTTTGAAACAAATTTACATTGTTTTATATGTATTTTTGCATATCTCTTTCAATAGAAGTTTACTTTATTGTATGTGCATTTTGTATATTTATTTCAATACAAATTTAAATATTTTATGTGTATTTTGGTATATATATTTTTATAAGAAATGCGCTATTTGATGGGAATTTTGCATCTTTATTTTCATACAAATTTACATTACTTTATTGATATTCTGTGTATTTATTTTGATACGTTTTTACATTATTCCATTTGTTTTTTGTATATATTTTTTTATACATATTTACATTATTTAAATGTATCTTGCATATATATTACATATAAATTTATTATCTATTATTTATTTTCATACAAATACACATTCTTTTCATGATATTTTGTTTATTTATTTTGTCACGAATTTACATTACTTAATATGTATATATATATATATATATATATATATATATATATATATATATATATATATATATATATATATATATATATATATATATATATATATATATATATATATATATTTAGGTATTTACATAATTTCATGTGTATTTTGTATATATATTTCTATAGAAATCTACGTTATTTTATGTGTATTCGTATATATATTTTGAAACAAATTTACACTGTTTTATTTGTATTTTGCGTTTTTTTTCAATACAAATTTACCGTATTGTATGTGTGTATTTTGTATATTAATTTTAATACAAATTTAATTATTCTATGTGTATTTTTGTATATGTATTTAAAAAAAAAAATATGCTTTGTCTTATGGGTATTTTGCATCTTTATTTTCATACAAATTTAAATTATTTTATTGATATTCTGTGTACTTATTTTGATACGATTTTACATTATTCTATGTATAACAAAAATAAATACAGAATACACAAAAATAGATATGCAAAATACATATAAACAATGTAAATTTGTTTCAAAATATATATACGAATACACATGAAATAAGGTAGATTTCTATAAAAATATATATACAAAATACACATAAAATTAAGTAAATACGTATAAAAAATGTATACAAAGTACACATAAAATAATGTAAATTAGTATCAAAATAAATAAACAAAATACCAATAAAAGAATGTGTATTTGTATAAATATATATATACAAAATACACATTAAATAATATAAATTTGTTTAAAATTATACAAAATACACATGAAATGATGTAAATACGTATAAAAATATATATAAAAAATACACATTAAATAATGTAAATTCGCGTCAAAATAAATAAACAAAATATCAATAAAAGAATGTGTATTTGTATGAAAATAGATATACAAAATACACATAAAATAACCTAAATTTGTGTCAAACTATATACAAAAATACACAAAAATATTTTAAATTTGTATGAAAATAAATATACAAAATACACATTAAATTAGGTAAATTTGTATTGAAATACATACACATAGTACACAAAAAATAATGTAAATTTGAATAAAAATACATAAACAAATACACTTAAAATAACGCAAATTTGTATAGAAAAATATGTACAAAGCACAAATAGAATAATGTAAAATCGTATCAAAATAAATACACAGAATATTAATAAAATAATGTAAATTTGTATGAAAATAAAGAAGCAAAATACCGATAAAATAACGCATTTTTTTTATTTATAAAAATATATATACCAAAATACACATCAAAAAATTAAATTTGTATTAAAATAAATATACAAAAAACACATACAATAAGGTAAATTTGTATTGAAATAGATATGCAAAATACATATAAAACAATGTAAATTTGTTTCAAAATATATATACGAATACACATAAAATAACGTAGATTTCTATAAAAATATATATACAAAACACACATAAAATGAAGTAAATACGTATAAAAAAATGTATACAAAATACACATAAAATAATGTAAATTCGTATCAAAATAAATAAACAAAATACCAATAAAAGAATGTGTATTTGTATGAATATAAATATACAAAATACATATAAAATAACGTAAATTTATATAAAACTATATTCAAAAATACACAGAAGTAATTAAATTTGTATGAAAATATATACAAAATACACACGAAATAAGCTAAATTTGAATTGAAATATATATACAAAATACATGAAATAAAGTAAATTTGTATCAAAATATTTATACAAATACACATATAATAACGTAAATTTGTAGGAAAATATATAAACAAAATACACATTAAATAATGTAAATATGTATAAAAAAATATGTACAAAATACACATATAATCATGTAACTCGTATCAAAATAAATAAACAAAATACCAATAAAATAATATAAATTTGTATGAGTAAACGTGTATGTTGCATATTTTTTCAATACAAACTTACCTTATTATATACGCATTTTATATATTAATTTTAATACAAATTTAATTATTCGATGTGTATTTTTGTATCTGTATTTTTTATAAACATATGCTTTATTTTTTGGGTATTTTGCATCTTTATTTTCATACAAATTTACATTATTTTATTGATATTCTGCTCATTCATTTTGATACGAATTGACATTATTCTATGTGTATTTTGTATATATTTTTCACACAAATTTACGTTATTTTATGTGTATTTGTTTATATATTTTGACACAAATTTACAATATTTTATAGGTATTTTGTATATACATTTCAAAAGAAATTTACCTAGTTTTATGTGGATTTTGTATATCTATTTTCATACAAACTCAAATTATTTCTATGTATTTTTGTATATATTTTAATACAAATTTTAGTTATGTTATGTGTATTTTGTAAATTTATTTTCATTCAAATATATATTATTTTATTGGTGTTTTGTTGATTTATATTGATACGAATTTACATTATTTTATATGTACTTTGTATATATATTTTTATACGCTTTTACATTATTTAATATTTATTTTGAATATATATTTTTATACAAATTCATGGTATTTTATGTGTATTTGTATATATATTTTTATATAAATTTACATTACTTTATGTGTATTTTGTACATATATTTTTTTACAAATCTACCTTATTTTATATTTATTTTGTATGTGTATTTTGTATATTTATATTTATCCAAATACACATTCTTTTATTGGTATTTTGTTTATTTATTTTAAATCGAATTTACATTATTTTATGTGTATTTTGTATACATTTTTTTATACGTATTTACCTAATTTTATGTGTATTTTGTATATATATTTTTATAGAAATCTACGTTTTTTTATTTGTATTCGTATATATATTTTGAAACAAATTTACATTGTTTTATATGTATTTTTGCATATCTCTTTCAATACAAATTTACCTTATTGTATGTGCATTTTGTATATTTATTTAAATGTTAATTTAAATATTTTATGTGTATTTTGGTATATATATTTTTATAAGATTACGAAAATTTGAATAAAAATATATACAAAAAAAAAATTTCAATTTGTATGAAAATAGATATACAAAATACACATATAATTAGTTAAATTTGTATTTAAATACATGTACAAAATACACATAAAATAATGTAAATTTGTATGAAATGAAAACAAATTCACATAAAATTCGCGTCAAAATAAATAAACAAAATATCAATAAAAGAATGTGTATTTGTATGAAAATAGATATACAAAATACACATAAAATAACCTAAATTTGTATCAAACTATATACAAAAATACACAAAAATATTTTGAATTTGCATGAAAATAAATATACAAAATACACATAAATTTAGGTAAATTTGTTTTGAAATACATACACAAAGTACACATAAAATAATGTAAATTTGAATGAAAATACATAAACAAATACACTTAAAATAACGTAAATTTGTTTTAAAAAATATGTACAAAACACAAATAGAATAATGTAAAATCGTATCAAAATAAATACACAGAATATTAATAAAATATTGTAAATTTGTATGAAAATAAAGAAGCAAAATACACATAAAATAACGCATTTATATTATTTATAAAAATATATATACCAAAATACACATAAAAAAATTAAATTTGTATTAAAATAAATATACAAAAAACACATACAATAAGGTAAATTTGTATTGAAATAGATATGCAAAATACATATAAAACAATGTAAATTTGTTTCAAAATGTATATACGAATATACATAAAATAACGTAGATTTCTATAAAAATATATATACAAAATACACATAAAATGAAGTAAATACGTATAAAAAAATGTACACAAAAAAAACATAAAATAATGTAAATTCGTATCAAAATAAATAAACAAAATACCAATAAAAGAATGTGTATTTACATAAATATAAATATACAAAATACACATAAAATAACGTAAATTTATATAAAACTATATACAAAAATACACAGATGTAATTAATTTTGTATGAAAATATATACAAAACACACACAAAATAAGATACATTTGAATTGAAATATATATATACAAAATACATGAAATAAAGTAAATTTGTATCAAAATATTTATACAAATACACATATAATAAAGTAAATTTGTATGAAAATATATAAACAAAATACACATTAAATAATGTAAATACGTATAAAAAAATATATACAAAATACACATATAATCATGTAATTCGTATCAAAATAAATAAACAAAATACCAATAAAATAATATAAATTTGTATGAGTAAACGTGTATGTTGCATATTTTTTCAATACAAATTTACCTTATTATATACGCATTTTGTATATTAATTTTAATGCAAATTTAATTATACATATAAACAATATAAATTTGTTTCAAAATATATATACGAATACACATGAAATAAGGTAGATTTCAATAAAAATATATATACAAAATACACATAAAATTAAGTAAATACGTATAAAAAATGTATACAAAATACACATAAAATAATGTAAATTAGTATCAAAATAAATAAACAAAATACCAATAAAAGAATGTGTATTTGTATAAATATATATATACAAAATACTCATTAAATAATATAAATTTGTTTAAAACTATACAAAATACACTTGAAATGATGTAAATACGGATAAAAATATATATACAAAATACACATTAAATAATGTAAATTCGCGTCAAAATAAATAAACAAAATATCAATAAAAGAATGTGTATTTGTATGAAAATAGATATACAAAATACACATAAAATAACCTAAATTTGTATCAAACTATATACAAAAATACACAAAAATATTTTAAATTTGTATGAAAATAAATATACAAAATACACATAAAATTAGTTAAATTTGTATTGAAATACATATACAAAATACACATAAAATAATGTAAATTTGAATGAAAAGACATAAACAAATACACTTAAAATAAAGTAAATTTGTATAAAAAAAATATATACAAAACACAAATAGAATAAAGTAAAATCGTATCAAAATAAATACACAGAATATTAATAAAATAATGTAAATTTGTATGAAAATAAAGAGGCAAAATACCGATAAAATAACGCATTTTTTTTATTTAGAAAAATATATATACCAAAATACACATAAAAAAATTAAATTTGTATTAAAATAAATATATAAAAAACCCATACAATAAGGTAAATTTGTATTGAAATAGATATGCAAAATACATAAAAAACAATGTAAATTTGTTTCAAAATATATATACGAATACACATAAAATAACGTAGATTTCTATAAAAATATATACAAAATACACATAAAATAAAGTAAATACGTATAAAAAATGCATACAAAATACACATAAAATAATATAAATTCGTATCAAAATAAATAAACAAAATACCAATAAAAGAATGTGTATTTGTAATACACATATAATTAGTTAAATTTGTATTTTAATACATGTACAAAATACACATAAAATTATGTAAATTTGTATGAAATGAAAACAAATACACATAAAATAACGTACATTTGTATAAAATATATATACAAAATACACAGAGAATAATGTAAAACCGTATCAAAATAAGTACACAGAATATCAATAAAATAATTTAAATTTGTATGAAAACAAAGATGCAAAATACCCTTAAAATAAAGCATATTTAAAAAAAAAATACATATACAAAAATACACATAGAATAATTAAATTTGTATTAAAATTAAAATACAAAATGCACATACAATAAGGTAAATTTGTATTGAAAAAATACGCAAAATACACATAAAGCAGTGTAAATTTGTTTCAAAATATATATACGAACACACATAAAATGAAGTTGATTTCTATAGGAATATATATACAAAATACACATGAAATGATGTAAATACGTATAGAAGTAAATATACAAAATACACATTAAATAATATAAATTCGCGTCAAAATAAATAAACAAAATATCAATAAAAGAATGTGTATTTGTATGAAAATAGATATTCAAAATACACATAAAATAACCTAAATTTGTATCAAACTATATACAAAAATACACAAAAATATTTTAAATTTGTATGAAAATAAATATACAAAATACACATAAAATTAGGTAAATTTGCATTGAAATACATATACAAAATACACATAAAATAATGTAAATTTGAATGAAAATACATAATCAAATACACTTAAAATAACGTATATTTGTATAAAAAAAATATATACAAAACACAAATAGAATAATGTAAAATCGTATCAAAATAAATACACAAAATATTAATAAAATAATGTAAATTTGGATGAAAATAAAGAGGCAAAATACCCATAAAATAACGCAATTTTTATTATTTATAAAAATATGTATACCAAAATACACATAAAAAAATTAAATTTGTATTAAAATAAATATATAAAAAACACATACAATAAGGTAAATTTGTATTGAAATAGATATGCAAAATATATATAAAACAATGTAAATTTGTTTTAAAATATGTATACGAATACACATAAAATAACGCAGATTTCTATAAAAATATATATACAAAATACACATAAAATGAAGTAAATACGTATAAAAAAATGTAAACAAAATACACGTAAAATAATGTAAACTCGTATAAAAAAATAATAAAAAAAATACTAATAAAAGAATGTTTATTTGTATAAATATAAATATACAAAATACACATAAAATAACGTAAATTTATATAAAACTATATACAAAAATACACAGAAGTAATTAAATTTGTATGAAAATAGATATACAAAATAAGGTAAACTCGTATCAAATTTAATAAACAAAATTCAGATAAAAGAACGTATATTTGTAGAAAAATAAATATACAAAATACACATAAAATAACGAAAATTTGTATGAAAATATACAAAAATAAACAAAAATAATTTCAATTTGTATGAAAATAGATATACAAAATACACATATAATTAGTTAAATTTGTCTTTAAATACATGTACAAAATACACATAAAATAATGTAAATTTGTAAGAAATTAAAACAAATACACAAAAAATAACGTACAATTGTATAAAATATATATAAAAAAATACACAGAATAATGTAAAATCGTATCAAAATAAATACACAGAATATCAATAAAATAACGTAAATTTGTATGAAAATAAAGGTGCAAAATACCCATAAAATTAAGCATATTTTTATAAAAATATATATACAAAAATACACATTCAATAATTAAATTTGTATTAAAAGTAATATACAAAATGCACATACAATAAGGTATTTATTTTTTTAAAATATGCAAAATAGACATAAGACAATGTAAATTTGTTTCAAAATATATATACGAATACACATAAAAAAGCGTAGATTTCTATAGAAATATATATACAAAATGCACTTGAGATGCTGTAAATACGTATAAAAATATATATACAAAATAGACATTAAATAATGTAAATTCGTGTCAAAATAAATACACAAAATATCTATAAAAGAATGTGTATTTGTATGAAAATACATATACAAAATACACATAAAATAACGTAAATTTGTATAAAACTATGTAAATTTGTATGAAAATATATAAATAAATACACATAAAATAACGTAGATTTGAATAAAATATATATACAAAATATACATTAAATAATGTAAATATGTATAAAAATATATATAAAAAATACACATAGAATAATGTTAAGTCGTATCAAAATAAATAAAGAGCATATCAATTAAATAATGTAAATTTGTTTGAAAATAAAGATGCAAAATACCCATATAATAACGCATGTTTGCATAAAAATATATATACAAAAATACACATGAAATAATTAAATTTATATTGAAATAAATATACAATAAAGTAAATTTGTATTGAAATAGATATGTAAAATACACATCAATAATGTAAATTTGTATCAAAATATATATATACGAATACACATAAAATAGAGTAAATTTCTATGAAAATATACATACAAAATACACATAAACTTATGTAAATAGTAAAAAATATATATACCAAATACACCTAAAATAATGTAAATTCGTAACAATATAAATAAACAAAATTCCGATGAAAGAACGTATAATTGTAGGAAAATAAATATACAAAATATACATAAAATAACGAAAATTTGTATAAAAATTTATACAAAAAACAAAAACAAAAATAATTTCAATTTGTTTGAAAATAGATATACAAAATACACATATAATTATGTTTAAAAAAATATATACAAAAGACAAATAAAATAATGTAAAATAGTATCAAAATAAATACACAGAATATTAATAAAATAATGTAAATTTGGATGAAAATAAAGATGCAAAATACCCATAAAACAACGCATTTTTTATGAAAATATATATACCAAAATACACATAAAATATTTAAATTTGTATTACAATAAATATACAAAATGCACATACAATAAGGTAAATTTGTATTGAAATAGATATGCAAAATACATATAAAACAATGTAAATTTCTTTCAAAATATATATACGAATACACATAAAATAACGTAGATTTCTATAAAAATATATATACAAAATACACATAAAATGAAGTAAATACGTATAAAAAAATGTATACAAAATACACATAAAATAATGTAAATTCGCATCAAAATAAATATACAAAATACCAATAAAAGAATGTGTATTTGTATAAATATAAATATACAAAATACACATAAAATAACGTAAATTTATATAAAACTATATACAAAAATACACAGAAGTATTTTAATTTGTATGAAAATAGATATACAAAATAAGGTAAATTCGTTTCAAATTCAATAAACAAAATTCAGATAAAAGAACGTATATTTGTAGAAAAAATATATATACAAAATACACATAAAATAACGAAAATTTGCATGAAAATATATAAAAAAATAAACAAAAATAATTTCAATTTCTATGAAAATAAATATACAAAATACACATGTATTTTGTATATTTATTTTCACACAAATTTAATTACTTTTGTGTATTTTTGCATATAGTTTTATATAAATTTACGTTATTTTATTTCAATTTTGTATATTTATATTTATACAATACACATTCTTTTATTAGTATTTTGTTTATTTATTTTGATACGAGTTTACATTATTTTATGTGTATTTTGTATACATTTTCTTATACGTTTACACATTTTATGTGTATTTTGTATATATTTTTTTATAGAAATCTACGTTATTTTATGTGTATTCGTATATATATTTTGAAACAAATTTACATTGTTTTATATGTTTTTTGCATATCTATAGAAATGCATATACAGTAAGGTCAATTTGTATTGAAAGAGATATTAAAAAATACATATAAAACAATGTAAATTTTTTTCAAAATATATATACGAATACCCATAAAATAAAGTAGATTTCTATAGAAATATATATACAAAATACATATGAAATTATGTAAATAAGTATAAAAATATATATACAAAATACATATCAAATAATGTAAATTCGTGTCAAAATAAATAAACAAAATATCATGAAAAGAATGTGTATTTGTATGAAAATAGATAATAGATAATAAATTTGTATGAAATATATATGCAAGATACACATTAAATAATGTAAATATGTATAAAAAAATATATACAAAAGACAAATAGAATAATGTAAAATAGTATCAAAATAAATACACAGAATATTAATAAAATAATGTAAATTTGGATGAAAATAAAGATGCAAAATACCCATAAAACAACGCATTTTTTATGAAAATATATATACCAAAATACACATAAAATATTTAAATTTGTATTACAATAAATATACAAAATGCACATACAATAAGGTAAATTTGTATTGAAATAGATATGCAAAATACATATAAAACAATGTAAATTTCTTTCAAAATATATATACGAATACACATAAAATAACGTAGATTTCTATAAAAATATATATACAGAATACACATAAAATGAAGTAAATACGTATAAAAAATGTATACAAAATACACATAAAATAATGTAAATTCGCATCAAAATAAATATACAAAATGCCAATAAAAGAATGTGTGTTTGTATAAATATAAATATACAAAATACACATAAAATAACGTAAATTTATATAAAACTATATACAAAAATACACATAAGTATTTTAATTTGTATAAAAATAGATATACTAAATAAGGTAAATTCGTTTCAAATTCAATAAACAAAATTCAGATAAAAGAACGTATATTTGTAGAAAAAATAAATATACACAATACACATAAAATAACGAAAATTTGTATGAAAATATATAAAAAAATAAACAAAAATAATTTCAATTTGTATGAAAATAAATATACAAAATACACATGTATTTTACAAATTTAATTACTTTTGTGTATTTTTGCATATAGTTTTATATAAATTTACGTTATTTTATTTGTATTTTGTATATTTATATTTATACAATACACATTCTTTTATTAGTATTTTGTTTATTTATTTTGATACGTTTACATTATTTTATGTGTATTTTGTATACCTTTTTTTTATACGTATTTACTTCATATTATGTGTATTTTGTATATTTATTTTCATAGAAATCTACGTTATTTTATGTGTATTCGTATATATATTTTGAAAATTTTTTACATGGTTTTATATGTATTTTGCATATCTATTTCAATACAAATTTACCTTATTGTATGTGCATTTTGTATATTTATTTTAATACAAATTCAAATATTTTATGAGTGTCTTGGTATATATATTTAAAAAAAAAATGCGTTATTTTATGGGTATTTTGCATCTTAATTTTCATACAAATTACATTTTGATACGATTTTAAATTATTCTATTTGTGTTTTGTATATATTTACATTATTTAATGTGTATTTTGAATATATATATTTCATACAAATTTACGTTGTTTTATGTGTATTTGTTTATATATTTTCATTCAAATTTACATTATTTCATGTGTAATATTTATTTTCATACATATTTACATTATTTAATGTGTATTTTTATATATATATTTTATACAAATTTACGGTATTTTAAGTGTATATTGTATATCTGTTTTCATACAAATACACATTCTTTTATTGATATTTTGTTTATTTATTTTGACGCGAATTTACATTATTTAATGTGTATTTTATATATATATTTTTATACGTGTTTACATCATTTGATGTTTTTTTTGTATATATATTTCTATAGAAATCTACATTGATTTGTGAGTATTCGTATATAGATTTTGAAATAAATTTACACTGTTTTATGTTTATTTTGCATATTTTTTCAATACAAATTTACCTTATTGTATATGCATTTTGTATATTAATTTTAATACAAATTTAACTATGCTATGTGTATTTTTGTATATGTATTTTTATAAAAATATGCTTTATTTTATTTTTATTTTGCATTTTTATTTTCATACAAATTTACATTATTTTATTTATATTGTTTTTTTTTTTAAACAATTTTACATTATTCTATGTGTATTTTGTATATCTATTTTTATACGTATTTACTTAATTTTATGTGTATTTTGTATATATATTTTTATAGAAATCTACGTTATTTTATGTGTATTTGTATGTATATTTTGAAACAAATTTACATTGTTTTATATGTATTTTTGCATATCTCTTTCAATACAAGTTTACCTTATTGTATATGCATTTTGTATATATATTTCAATACAAATTCAAATATTTTATTTGTATTTTGGTATATATATTTTTATAAGAAATGCGCTATTTGATGGGAATTTTGCATCTTTATTTTCATACAAATATACATTATTTTATTAATATTCGGTGTATTTATTTTGATACGATTTCACATTATTCTATTTGTTTTTTGTATATATATATTTTTTTTAAATATTTACATTATTTAATGTGTATCTTGCATATATATTTCATACAAATTTATTATCTATTATTTATTTTCATACAAATACTCATTCTTTTCATATTTTGTTTATTTATTTTGACACGAATTTATCAAGATATGTATTTTGTATATATATTTTTATACGTATTTACATAATTTCATGTGTATTTTGTATATATATTTCTATAGAAATCTACGTTATTTTATGTGTATTCGTATATATATATTTTGAAACAAATTTACTTTCTTTTATATGTATTTTTGAATATCTCTTTCATTACATATTTACCTTACTGTATATGCATTTTGTATATTTATTTCAATACAAATTTAAATATTTTATGTGTATTTTGTTATATATATTTAAAAAAAAATGCGCTATTTTATGGGAATTTTGCATCTTTCTTTTCATACAAATTTACATTATTTTATTGATATTCTGTGTATTTATATTGATAGGATTTTACATTATTCTATTTCTTTTTTGTATAAATTTTTTTTATACACATTTACATTATTTAATGTGTATCTTGCATATATATTTTATACAAATTTACGTTATTTTAAGTGTATTTGTTTATATATTTTCATTCAAATTTACATTATTTTATGTGTATTTTGTATATGTATTTCAATACAAATTTACCTAATTTTATGTGTATTTTGTATATTTCTTTTCATACAAATTTTAAATATTTTTGTGTATTTTTGTATATAGTTTTATACAAATTTAGGTTATTTTATGTACGCATTTACAATATTTAATGTGTGTTTTGTATATATATTTTTATGCAAATTTAGTTTATTTTAAGTGCATTTTTGTACATATATTTTTTTTTGAAATTTGCGTTATTTTATGTGTATTTGTATATGTTTTCTCATACAAATTTACATTATTTTATTGCTATTTTGTTTATTTATTTTGATACGAATGAAAATAGATATACAAAATATAGATAAAATAAACAAAATTTATATTGAAATATATATACAAAATACATAAAATAGTGTAAATTTGTATCAAAATATTTTAACAGATTCGCATAAAATAACGTAAATTTGTTTTAAAATATACAAAATACACATTAAATAATATAAATATGTATAAAAAAATATATACAAAAACAAATAGAATAATGTAAAATCGTATCAAAATAAATACACAGAATATTAATAAAACAATGTAAATTTGTATGAAAATAAAGATGCAAAATACCCATTAAATAACGCATTTTTTATAAAAATATATATACCAAAATACACATGAAAAAATGAATTTGTATTAAAATAAATATACAAAATACACATACAATAAGGTAAATCTGTATTGAAATAGATATGGAAAATACATATAAAACAATGTAAATTTGTTTCAAAATATATATACGAATACACATAAAATAACGTAGATTTGTAAAAAAATATATATACAAAATACACATTAAATTAAGTAAATACGTATAAGAAAATGTATACAAAATACACATAAAATAATGTAAATTCGTATCAAAATAAATAAACAAAATACCAATAAAAGAATGTGTATTTGTATAAATATAAATATACAAAATACACATAAAATAACGTAAATTTGTATAAAAGTATATACAAAAATACACAGAAGTAATTAAATTCGTATGAAAATAGATATACAAAATACAGATAAAATAAGCTAAATTTGAATTGAAATGTATATACAAAATACATAAAATAATGTAAATTTGAATCAAAATATTTATAAAAATACATATAATAACGTAAATTTGTTTAAAAATATATAAACAAAATACACATTAAGTAATGTAAATACGTATAAAAAATATGTACAAAATACACATATAATCATGTAATTCGTATCAAACTAAATAAACAAAATATCAATAAAATAAAGTAAATTTGCAGGAGAAAACATATTCAAAAACATATCAAGTAACTTTGGATAAAAATATATATACAAAACACACATTAAATAATGTAAATGCGTACGTTAAATAACCTAAATTTGTATAAAACTATATACAAAAATTCACAAAAATAATTTAAATTTGTCTGAAAAGAAATATACAAAATACACATAAAATTAGGTTAATTTGTATTGAAATACATATACAAAATACACATAAAATAATGTAAATTTGAAAGAAAATATATAAAGAAATACACATATAATAACGTAAATTTGTATGAAATATATAAACAAAATACACATTAAATAATGTAAATATGTATAAAAAAATATATACAAAACACAAATAGAATAATGTAAAATCGTATCAAAATAAATACAGAGGATATTAATAAAATAATGTAAAGTTGTATGAAAATTAAGATGCAAAGTACCTATAAAATAACGCATTTTTTATAAAATTATTGATACCAAAATACACATAAAATTTTTGAACTTGTATTAAAATAAATATACAAAATGCACATACAATAAGGTAAATTTGTATTGAAATAGATATGCAAAATACATATAAAATAATGTAAATTTGTTTCAAAATATATATACGAATACACATAAAATAACGTAGATTTCTATAAAAATACATATACAAAATAAATATGAAAAAATACACATAAAATAATATAAATTTGTATGAAAATATATATACAAATACACATTAAATAACATGAATTTGTATAAAATTTGTATCAAAATATATACTTATACACACAATAAAATAACGTAATTTTTTTATGAAAATGTATATACAAAATACACATAAAATAATTTAAATACGTAGAAAAATATATATATACAAAAAACACATAAAATAATGTAAATATGTATGAAAATATATAAACAAATACACATAAAATAATGTAAATTTGGATAAAATATATATACAAAATGAACATTAAATAATGTAAATATGTATAAAAAAAATATATACAGAAAACATAGAATAATGTTAAATCGTATCAAAATAAATAAAGAGAATATCAATAAAATAATGTAAATTTGTATGAAAAAATAGATGCAAAATATCCATATAATAACGCATATTTGCATAAAAATATATATACAAAAATACATATAAAATAATTAAATTTGTATTAAAATAAATATACAAAATACACGTACAATAAAGTAAATTTTTATTGAAATAGATATGCAAAATACACATTAATAATGTAAATTTGTATCAAAATATATATACGAATACTCATAAAATAGACTAAATTTCTATGAAAATATACAAAAAAAATAGATATACAAAACACACATATAACTAGTTAAATTTGTATTTAAATACATGTACAAAAAACACATAAAATAATGTAGATTTGTATGAAATGAAAACAAATACATTTTATAAAAAATATATATGCAAGATACATATAGAATAATGTAAAATCATATCAAAATAAATACTCAGAATATCAATAAAATAATGTAAATTTGTATGAAAATAAAGATGCAAAATACCCATAAAATAAAGCATATTTTTATAAAAATACATATACAAAAATACACATAGATTAATCAAATTTGTCTTAAAATTAATATACAAAATGCACATACAATAAGGTAAATTTGTATTGAAAAAATATGCAAAATACACATAAAAAAATGTAAATTTGTTTCAAAATATATATACGAATACACATAAAATAACGCAGATTTTTATAGAAATATATATACAAAATACACTTGAAATAATGTAAATACGTATAAAAATATATATACAATATACACATTAAAATAATAATGTTAATTCGTGTCAAAATAAATAAACAAAATATCATGAAAAGAATGTGTATTTGTATGAAAATAGATATACAAAATACACATAAAATAACCTAAATTTGTATAAAACTATATACAAAAATACACAAAAATAATTTAAACTTGTATGAAAATAAATATACAAAAAACATATAAAATTAGGTAAATTTGTATTGAAATACATATACAAAATACACATAAAATAATGTAAATTTGAATGAAAATATATAAACATATAGACTTAAAATAACGTAAATTTGTATCAAATGTATATACAAAAAACACATTAAATAATGTAAATATGTATAAAAAAAAATATATACGAAACACAAATAAAATAATGTAAAATCGTATCAAAATAAATACAGAAAATATTAATAAAATAATGTAAATTTGTATGAAAATTAAGATGCAAAATACCCATAAAATAACGCATTTTTTATAAAAATATATATACGAAAAAACATAAAATATTTGATTTTGTATTAAAATAAATAGATATACAAAATACACATAAAATAAGCTAAATTTGAATTGAAATATATATACAAAATACATAAAATAATGTAAATTTGTATCAAAATACTTATACAAATACACATATAATAACGTAAATTTGTATAAAAATATAAACAGAATACACATTAAATAATGTAAATACGTATAAAAAAATGTACAAAATACACAAATAATCATGTAATTCGTATCAAAATAAATAGACAAAATACCAATAAAATAATGTAAATTTCTATGAGAAAACATATAGAAAATACACATAAATAACGCAAATATCAATAAAAATATATATAATATAATATATTTTTATACATATTTAAAATATTTAATGTATATTTTGTATATATATTTTATCCAAACTTACGTTATTTTATATGTATTTGTTTATATATTTTCATACAAGTTTACATTATTTTATGTGAGTTTTGTATATGTATTTCAATACAAATTTGACTAACTTTATGTGTATTTTGCATATCTATTTTCAAACAAATTTAAATTATTTTTTTGTATTTTTGTATATATTTTTATACAAATTTTTAGTTATTTTATTTGTTTTTTGTATATATATTTTCCTACAAATATATATTCTTTTATTGGAATTTTGTGTATTTAATTTTTTACGAATTTACATTATTTTATGTGTATTTTATATATATATTTTTCTACGTATTTAAATTATTTTATGTGTATTTTATATATACATTTTCATAAAAAATTGCGTTATTTTATTGTGTGTATTCGTATATATTTTGAAACAAATTATATACAAATTCATGTTATTTTATGTGTATTTGTATATATATTTTCATACAAATTTATATTATTGTATGTGTATTCTTACATATATTTTATTACAAATTTACCTTATTTTATGTTTATTTTGTATATTTATTTCATTCAATTTTAAATAACTAAATGTGTATATTTGTATTTGTATTTAGGTTATTTTATGTGTATTTTCTATATATATTTTCATCCAAAATTACATTATTTTATTGTTATTTTCTTAATTTAACTCGATACGAATTTAGATTATTTCATAGGTATTTTGTATACAAATTTTTATACTCATTTACATTATCTAATGTGTGTCTTGTATATATTTTTTTATGCAAACTAATTTTATGTGCATTTTTGTACATATATTTTTATAGAAACTTAAAACGCTATTTTATGTGTATTTTGTATATGTTTTCTCATACAAATTTACATTATTTGATTAGTTTTTTGTTTATTTATTTTGATACGAATGACTTGATTATTTGTGTATTTTGTAAATATTTTTTTATACGTATATACATTACTTAATGTGTATTTTGTTTATATTTTTTTTTACAAATTTACGTTTTATATGTGTATTTGTTAAAAATATTTTGAAACGAATTTACTTTATTTTATGTATTTTGTATATATATTTCAATTCAAATTTAGCTTATTTTGTGTGTATTTTGTATATCTATTTTCATACAAATTTAATTACTTCTGTGTATTTTTGTATGTAGTTTTATACAAATTTACGTTATTTTATGTGCATTTTTTATATTAATATTTATACAAATACACACTCTCTTATTGGTATTTTGTTTATTTATGTTTATACGAATTTACATTATTTTATGTGTATTTTGTATACATTTTTGATTCGTATTTACTTAATTTTATTTGTATTTTGTATATATATATTTATAGAAATCTACGTTATTTTATGTGTATTCGTATATATATTTTGAAACAAATTTACATTGTTTTATATGTATTTTGCATATCAATTTCAATACAAATTTACCTTATTGTATGTGCATTTTGTATATTTATTTTAATACAAATTCAAATATTTTATGTGTATTTTGGTATATATAATTTTATAAAAAATGCGTTATTTTATAGGTATTTTGCATCTTAGTTTTCATACAAATGTACATTATTTTATTAATATTCTGTGTATATATTTTGATACGATTTTATATTATACTATTTGTGTTTTGTATATATTTTTTTATACATATTTTCATTATTTAATGTGTATTTTTTATATATATTTTATACAAATTAACGTTATTTTAAGTGTATTTGTTTATATAATTTCATTCAAATTTACATTATTTTAAGTGTATTTTGTATATGTATTTCAATACAAACTTACCTAATTTTATGTGTATTTTGTATATTTATTTTCATACAAATTTAAATTATTTTTGTGTTTTTTTGTATAAACATATAGAGTAAATTTCTATGAAAATATATATTCAAAATACATATAAAATTATGTAAATAAGTATAAAAATATATATATCAAATACACCTAAAAAAATGAAAATTCGTATCAAAATGAATAAACAAAATTCCGATAAAAGAGCGTATATTTGTTGGAAAATAAATATACAAAATACACATAAAATTACGAAAATTTGAATAAAAATATATACAAAAAAACAAAAAAATAAATTTCAATTTGTATGAAAATAGATATACAAAATACACATATAATTAGTTAAATTTGTATTTAAATACATGTACAAAATACAAATCAAATAATGTAAATTTGTATGAAATGAAAACAAATTCACATAAAATAACGTACATTTGTATAAAATAGATATACAAAATATACATAGAATAATGTAAAATCGTATCAAAATAAATACACAGAATATCAATAAAATAATGTAATTTTGTATGAAAATAAAGATGCAAAATACCCATAAAATAAAGCATATTTTTTTAAAAATACATATACAAAAATACACATAGAATAATTAAATTTGTATTAAAATTAATATACAAAATGCACGTACAATAAGGTAAATTTGTATTGAAAAAATATACAAAATGCACATAAAAGTGTAAATTTGTTTAAAAATCTATATACGAATACACATAAAATAACATAGATTTCAATAGAGATATATATATACAAAATTCACATGAAATGACGTAAATACGTATAAAAATATATATATACAAAATACACATTAAATAATTTAAATTCTCGTCAAAATAAATAAACAAAATATCAATAAAAGAATGTGTATTTGTATGAAAATAGATATACAAAATACTCATAAAATAACCTAAGATTGTATAAAACTATATACGAAAATACACAAAAATAATTTAAATTTGTATGAAAATAAATATACAAAATACACATAAAATTAGTTAAATTTGTATTGAAATACATATACAAAATACACATAATATAATGGAAATTTGAATGAAAATATATAAACATAAACACTTGAAATAACGTAAATTTGTATCAAATATATATAAAAAATACACATTAAATAATGTAAATATGTATAAAAAAAATATATACAAAACACAAATAGAATAATGTAAAATCGTATCAAAAATAAATACACAGAATATTAATAAAATAATGTACATTTGTATGAAAACTAAGATGCAAAATACCTATAAAATAACGCATTTTTTATAAAATTATATATACCAAAATACACATAAAATATTTGAGTTTGTATTAAAATAAATATACAAAATGCACATACAATAAGGTAAATTTGTATTGAAATTGATATGCAAAATACATATAAAACAATGTAAATTTGTTTCAAAATATATATACGAATACACATAAAATAACGTAGATTTCTATAAATATATATATACAAAATGCAAATAAAATTAAGTAAATACGAATCAAATAACATAAAATAACGCTTTTTTTAGAAAAACATATATATACCAAAATACACATAAAATATTAAAATTTGTATTAAAATAAATATAAAAAATGCACATTCTATAAGGTAAATTTGTATTGAAATAGATATCCAAAATACATATAAAACAATGTAAATTTGTTTCAAAATATATATAGGAATACACATAAAATAACGTAGATTTCTATAAAAATATATACAAAATACACATAAAATGAAGTAAATACGTATAAAAAAATGAATACAAAATACACATAAAAATCGTATCAAAATAAATAAACAAAATACCAGTAAAAGAATGTGTATTTGTATAAATATAAATATACAAAATACACATAAAATATCGTAAATTTGTATAAAACTATATACAAAAATACACAGAAATAATTAAATTTGTATGAAAATATATATACAAAATACAGCTAAAATAAGCTAAATTTGAATTGAAATGTACATACAAAATACATAAAATAATGTAAATCTGTATCAAAATATTTATACAAATATATATAATAACGTAGATTTGTTTAAAAATATATAAACAAAATACACATTAAGTAATGTAAATACGTATAAAAATATGTACAAAATACACATATAATCATGTAATTCGTATCAAAATAAATAAACAAAATAGCAATAAAATAATGTAAATTTGTATGAGAAAACATATACAAATAACGCAAATTTCTATAAAAATATATGTACAAAAATGCACATAAAATAAAGTAAATTTGCATAAAAATATATATACAAAACACACACTAAATAATGTAAATGCGTACATAAAATAACCTAAATTTGTATAAAACTATATACAAAAATACACAAAAATAATTTAAATTTGTTTGAAAAGAAAGATACAAAATGCACATAAAATTAGGTAAATTTGTATTGAAATACATATACAAAATACACATCAAATAATGTAAATTTGAATGAAAATATATAAACAAATACACTTAAAATAACGTAACTATTTGGGTTTTGTATATATTTTTTTATACATATTTACATTACTTAATGTGTATTTTGTATATATATTTAATACAAATTTACGTTATTTTAAGTGTTTTTGTTTATGTATTTTCATTCAAATTTACTTTATTTTATGTGTATTTTGTAAATGTATTTCAATGCAAATTTACCTAATTTTATGTGTATTTTGTATACTTATTTTCAAACAAATTTAAATTATTTTTGTTTATTTTTGTATATAGTTTTATACAAATTTACGTTATTTTATGTATATTTTGTATATCTATTTTCATACAAATACACATTCTTTTATTGATATTTTGTTTATTTATTTTGACACGAATTTACATTATTTAATGTCTATTTTGTATATATATATTTTTTACGTATTTAAAGCATCTCAAGTGTATTTTATATATATATTTCTATAGAAATCTGCGTTATTTTATGTGTATTCGTATACATATTTTGAAACAAATTTACATTGTATTATGTGTATTTTGCATATTTTTTTAATAAAAATTTACCATATTCTATGTGCATTTTGTATATTAATTTTACTACAAATTTAATTATTGAATGTGTATTTATGTATATGTATTTTTATAAAAATATGCTTTATTTTATTGATATTTTGCATCTTTATTTTCATACAAATTTACATTATTTTATTGATATTTTGTGTATCTATTTTGATACGCTTTTACATTATTTTCTATGTGTATTTTGTATGTATATTTAATACAAATGTAAGTTATTTTATGTGTATTTGTTTTCCTTTCATACAAATTTTCATTATTTTATGTGTATTTTGTACATGTACAAATTTGTACAAATTTAACTAATTATATGTGTATTTTGTATATCAATTTTCATAAAAATTGAGATTATTTTTGTTTTTTTGTATATATTTTTATACAAATTTTCGTTATTTTATGTGTATTTTGAATATTTATTTTCCTACAAATATACGTTCTTTTATCGGATTTTTGTTTGTTTATTTTGATACGAATTTACATTGTTTTAGGTGTATTTGGTATATATATTTTTATACTATTTACATCATTTTATATGTATTTTGTATGTATATTTTCATAGAAATTTACTCTATTTTATGTGTATTCGTATATATATTTTGATACAAATTTGCAATATTGATGTGTATTTTGCATATGTATTTCAATACAAATTTACTTTCTTGTATATGCATTTTGTATATTTATTTCAATACAAATTTAATTATTTCATGTGTATTTTTGTATATATATTTTTATGCATATATGCGTTATTATATGGGTATTTTGCATCTTTATTTTCATACAAATTTAAATTATTTTATTGAAATTTTGTTTATTTATTTTGATACGATTTAACATTATTCTATGTGTATTTTGTATATATATTTTTATACGTATTTACATTATTTAATGTATATTTTGTATATATTTTTTATCCAAATTTACGTTATTTTATGTGTATCTGTTTATATATTTTCATACAAATTTACATTATTTTATGTGTATTTTGTATATGTATTTCAATACAAATTTGCCTAACTTTATGTGTATTTTGCATATCTATTTTCAAACAAATTTAAATTCTTTTTGTGTATTTTTGTATTTATTTTTATACAAATTTTAGTTATTTTATTTGTATTTTGTATATATATTTTCCTACAAATATACAATCTTTTATTATAGTTTTGTTTATTTATTTTGATACGAGTTTACATTATTTTATGTGTATTTTGTATATATATTTTTCTACGTATTTACATTATTTTATGTGTATTTTGTATATATATTTTAATAAAAATTTACATTATTTTATTGTGTGTATTCCTATTTATTTTGATACAAATTTTATACAAATTCATGTTATTTTATGTGTATTTGTATATATATTTTCATAAAAATTTATATTATTTTACGTGTATTTTTACATATTTTTCATTACAAATTTACCTTATTTTTTTATTATTTTGTATATTTATTTCATTCAATTTTAAATTATTTTATGTGTATATTTGTATTTGTATTTACGTAATTTTATGTGTATTTTCTATATATATTTTCATCCAAAATTACATTATTTTATTGGTATTTTCTTTATTTAACTCGATACGAGTTTAGATTTTTTCATAGGTATTTTGTATACATATGTTTATACTCATTTACATTATGTAATGTGTGTAATGCAAATTTATTTTATGTGCATTTTTGTACATATATTTTTATAGAAATTTATTTATTTTATGTGTATTTTGTATATGTTTTCTCATAAAAATTTACATTATTTTATTGGTATTTTGTTTATTTATTTTGATACGAATTACATGATTATATGTGTATTTTGTATATATTTTTTTATACGTAATTACATTATTTAATGTGTATTTTGTTTATACATTTTTATATAAAATTTACGTAATTATATGTGTATTTGTAAAAAATATTTTTGATAAAAATTTACTTTATTTTATGTATTTTGTACATATATTTCAATTCAAATTGAGCTTACTTTGTGTGTATTTTGTATATCTATTTTCATACAAATTTAATTACTTCTGTGTATCTTTGTATACTGTTTTATATAAATTGACCTTATTTTATATGCATTTTGTATATTTATATTTATACAAATATGCAAAATACATATGAAACAATGTAAATTTCTTTCAAAATATATATACGAATACACATAAAATAACGTAGATTTCTATAAAAATATATATACAAAATACACATAAAATGAAGTAAATACGTATAAGAAAATGTATACAAAATACACATAAAATAATGTAAATTCGTATCAAAATAAATAAACTAAATGCCAATAAAAGAATGTGCACTTGTATAAATATAAATATACAAAATACACATAAAATAACGTAAAATTGTATAAAATATATATACAAAAAAATACAAATTATATAATGTAAATAGATATAAAAGATATAAAATACATAAATAAATTGAAATATATAAATATATATATATATATATATATATATATATATGTATATATATATGTATATATATATATGTATATATATATATATATATATATATATATATATATATATATATATATATATATATATATATATATATATATATATATATATATATATATATATATATATATATATATATATATATATATATATATATATATATATATATATATATATATATATATATATATATATATATATATATATATATATATATATATATATATATATATATATATATATATATATATATATATATATATATATATATATATATATATATATATATATATATATATATATATATATATATATATATATATATATATATATATATATATATATATATATATATATATATATATATATATATATATATATATATATATATATATATATATATATATATATATATATATATATATATATATATATATATATATATATATATATATATATATATATATATATATATATATATATATATATATATATATATATATATATATATATATATATATATATATATATATATGTGTGTATTTTGTATACATAATTTTAGACATATTTACATTATTTAATGTATATTTTGTACATATATTTTATGGAAATTTACGTTATCTAATGTGTATTTGTTTATATAGTTTCATTCAAATTTATATTATTTTATGTGTATTTTGTATATGTATTTCAATAAAAATTTGCCTAATTTCATGTGTATTTTGCATATCTATTTTCAAACATATTAAAAAAAATTTTTGTATTTTTGTATATATTTTTATACAAATTTTTGTTATTTTATTAGTATTTTGTATATATATTTTCCTACAAATATACATTCTTTTAGAGGAAATTTTGTTTATTTATTTTGATACGAATTTACATTATTTTACATTATGTATTTTGAATATATATTTTTCTATGTATTTACATTATTTAATGTGTATTTTGTATATATATTTTCATAAAAATTTTCGTTATTTTTCCATATCTATTTCAATAAAAATCTACCTTATTGTATGTCTATTTTGTATATTTATTTTAATACAAATTTAATTATTTTATGTGTATTTTTGTATATATTTTTTTTAAATATGAGTTATTTTATGTGTATATTGCATCTTTAATTTAATAAATTTTTACATTACGTACATATCTTTTATACGTATTTACATTATTTAATGTGTATTTTGTTTATATATTTTTATACAAATTTACGTTATTATATGTGTATTTGAATATATATTTTGATACAAATTTACATTATTTTATGTATTTTCTATATTTATTTCAATTCAAATTTAGCTTATTTTATGTGTCTTTTGTATATCTATTTTCATACAAATTTATTTTTTTTGTTTATTTTTGTATATAGTTTTATACAATTTTACGTTATTTTATGTGTATTTTGTATATTTATATTTATACAAGTGCACATTCTTTTATTGGCATTTAGTTTATTTATTTTGATACGAATTTACATTATTTTATGTGTATTTTGTATACATTTTCTTATACGTATTTACTTAATTTTATGTGTATTTTGTATATATATTTTTATAGAAATCTACGTTAATTTATGTGTATTCGTATATATATTTTGAAAGAAGTTTCCATTGTTTTATATGTATTTTGCATATCTATTTCAATACAAATTTACCTTATTGTATGTTCATTTTGTATATCTATTGTAATACAAATTTAAATATTTTATGTGTATTTTGGTATATATATTTGCATAAAAAATGGGTTGTTTTATGGGTATTTTGCATCTTTATTTTCATACAAATTTACATTATTTTATTAATATTCTGTGTATTTATTTTGATACTATTTTACATTATTCTATTTGTCTTTTGTATATATTTTTTTATACATATTTACATTATTTAATGTGTATTTTATATATATATATATATATATATATATATATATATATATATATATATATATATATATATATATATATATATATATATATATATATATATATATATATATATATATATATATATATATATATATATATATATATATATATATATATATATATATATATATATATATATTCCTACAAATATACATTCTTTTATTGGAATTTTTTTATTTATTTTGATACGAATTTACATTATTTTATGTGTATTTTGTATATGTATTTTTCTACGTATTTACATTATTTTATGTGTATTTTGTATATATATTTTCATAAATATTTACGTTATTTTATTGTGTATTTGTATTTATTTTGATACAAATTTACATTATTTTATGTGTATTTTGCATTTCTATTTCAATACAAATTTACCTTATAGTATGTGTATTTTGTATATTTATTTTAATACAAATTTAATTATTTTAAGTGTATTTTTGTATATATTTTTTTTAAATATGAGTTATTTTATATGTATTTTGTATATCTATTTTCATACAAATTTAATTACTTTTGTGTATTTTTGTATATACTTTTATATCAATTTACGTTATTTTATGTGTATTTTGTATATTTATATTTATACAAATACACATTCTTTTATTAGTATTTTCTTTATTTATTTCGATACGAGTTTACATTATTTTTATATGTATTTTGTACACATTTTTTTATACGTATTTACTTCATTTTATGTGTATTTTGTATATATATCTATATAGAAATCTGCGTTATTTTATGTGTTTTCGTATATATATTTTGAAACAAATTTACATTGTTTTATATGTATTTTGCAAATCTATTTCAATACAAATTTACCTTATTGTGTGTGCATTTCGTATATTTATTTTAATACAAATTCAAATATTTTATATGTGTTTTGGTATATATATTTTTATAAAAAATGAGTTATTTTATGGGTATTTTGCATCTTTATTTTCATGCAAATTTATATTATTTTATTAATATTCTGTGTATTTATTTTGATACGATTTTACATGTTTTGTATATATTTTTTTATACATATTTACATTATTTAATGTGTATTTTGTATATATATTTCATACAATTTTACGTTATTTTAAGTGTATTTGTTTATATATTTTCTTTCAAACTTACATTATTTTATGTGTATTTTGTATATGTATTTCAATACAAATTTGCCTAATTTTATGTGTATTTTGCATATCTATTTTCAAACAAATTTAAATAATTTTTGTGTGTTTTTGTATATATTTTTATACAAATTTTAGTTATTTTATTTGTATTTTCTATATATATTTTCCTTCAAATATACATTCTTTTATTGGAATTTTATCTATTTATTCTGATACGAATTTACTTTATTTTATGTGTATTTTGTATATATATTTTTCTACGTATTTACATTATTTTATGTGTATTTTGTATATATATTTTCATAAAAATTTACTTTATTTTATTGTGTGTATTCGTATATAATTTGATACAAATTTTATACAAATTCATGTTATTTTATGTGTATTTGTATATATATTTTCATACAAATCTATATTATTTTATGTGCATTTTTACATATATTTCATTACAAATTTACCTTATTTTATGTTTATTTTGAATATTTATTTCCTTCAATTTTAAATTATTTTATGTGTATATATGTATTTGTATTTAGGTTATTTTATGTGTATTTTCTATATATATTTTCATCAAAATTACATTATTTTATTGGTATTTTGTTAGTTTAATTCGATACGAATTTAGATTATTTCATAAGTATTTTGTTTACATATTTTTATACGCATTTACATTATTTAATGTGTGTTTTGTATATTTATTTTTATGCAAATTTACTTTATTTTATGTGTATTTGTATAAATATAAATATACAAAATGCACATGAAATAAGATAAATTTATATAAAACAATATATAAAGATATATTTAAATTTGTATGAAAATAGATATACAAAATACACACAAAATAAGCTTAATTTGAATTGAAATATATGTACAAAATACCTAAAATAAAGTAAATTTGTATCAAAATATTTTTACAAATACACATATAATTACGTAAATTTTATATAAAAATGTATAAACAAAATACACATTAAATAATGTAATTACGTATAAAAAAAATATATACAAAATACACATATAATCATGTAATTTGTATCAAAATAAATAAACAAAATACCAAAAAAATTATGTAATTTTTTATGAGAAAACATATACAAAATACACATAAAATAAATAAATTTCTATAAAAATATATGTACAAAAATGGACATCAAATAAATTTGCATTAAAAAATATATACAAAACACACATTACATAATGTAAATGAGTATAAACATATGTATACAAAATACCTATGAAAAAATCTAAACTCGAATCGAGTTAAATAAAGAAAATACCAATAAAATAATGTAATTTTTGATGAAAATATATATAGAAAATACACATAAAAGTACGTAAAAACAAATACAAATATACACATAAAATAATTTAAAATTGAATGAAATAAATATACAAAATAATCATAAAATAAGGTAAATTTGTAATGAAAATATGTAAAATACGTAAAATAATATAAATTTGTATGAAAATATATATACAAATACACATAAAATAACATGAATTTGTATAAAATTTGTATCAAAATGAATAGGAATACATCCAATAAAATAATGAAAATTTTTATTAAAATGTATATACAAAATACACATAAAATCATGTAAATACGTAGAAAAATATATATACAAAATACACATAAAATAATGTAAACTTGTATCAAAATAAATAAACAAAATTATAATAAAAGATTGTATATTTGTAGGAAAATATATATACAAAATACAAATAAAATAGCTAAAATTTGTATAAAAATAAATACAAAAATACACAAAAATAATTTAAATTTGTTTGAAAATAGATATGCAAAATACACATAGAATAATGTTAAATCGTATCAAAATAAATAAACAGAATATCAATAAAATAATTTAAATTTGTATGAAAATAAAGATGCAAAATACCCATATAATAACGCATATATGCATAAAAATATATATACAAAAAAACACATGAAATAATTAAATTTGTATTGAAATAAAAATACAAAATGCATATACAATAAAGTAAATTTGTATTGAAATACATATGCAAAATACACATCAATAATGTAAATTTGTATAAAAAAATATATACGAAAAATACATACAAAATACATATAAAATGATGTAAATAGTATAAAAATATATATATACCAAATACACCAAAAATAATGTTAATTCGTATCAAAATAAACAAACAAAATTCCGTTAAAGAACGTATATTTGTAGGAAAATAAATATACAAAATATATACAAAAAAAATATACAAAAAAAACAAAAATAATTTCAATTTTTATGAAAATTGATATACAAAATACACATATAATTAGTTAAATTTGTACAAATTTGTACATGTACAAAATACACATAAAATAATGAAAATTTGTATGAAATGAAAACAAATACACATAAAATAACGTACATTTGTATTAAATATATATACAAAATACACATAGAAAATAATGTAAAATCGTATCAAAATAAATACACAAAATATCAATAAAATAATGTAAATTTGTATGAAAATAAAGATGCAAAATACCAATAAAATAAAGCATATTTTTATAAAAATACATACATAAATACACATTCAATAATTAAATTTGTAGTAAAATTAATATACAAAATGCACATACAATAAGGTAAATTTTTATTTAAAAAAATATGCAAAATACACATAAAACAATGTAAAATTGTTTCAAAATATATATACGAATACACATAAAATAACGCAGACTTCTATAGAAATATATATACAAAATACACTTGAGATGCTGTAAATACGTATAAAAATATATATACAAAATAGACATTAAATAATGTAAATTCGTGTCAAAATAAATAAACAAAATATCAATAAAAGAATTTGTATTTGTATGAAAATAGATATACAAAATACACATAAAATAACGTAAATTTGTATAAAACTATATACAGAAATACACAAAAATAATTGAAATTTGTTTGAAAATAAGTATACAAAATACACAAAAAATTAGGTAAATTTGTATTGAAATACATTTACAAAATACACATAAAATAATGTAAATTTGAATGAAAATATATAAACAAATACACTTAAAATAACGTAAATTTGTATAAAATATATATACAAAATACACATTAAGTAATGTAAATATGTATAAAAAAAATATATACAAAACCCAAATAGAATAAAGTAAAATCGTAACAAAATAAATACACAGAATATTAATAAAATAATGTAAATTTGTATGAAAATAAAGGAGCAAAATATCCATAAAATAACTAAAAAAAAATTTAATATATATACCAAAAGACATATAAAAAATTAAAATTTGTATTAAAATAAATATACAAAATGCACCTACAATAAGGTAAATTTATATTGATATGCAAAATACATATAAAACAATGTAAAATTTGTTTCAAAATATATATACGAATACACATATGTATTTTGCATATCTATTTCAATATAAATTTACCTAATTGTATACAAAATACACATAAAATTAGGTAAATTTGTATTGAAATACATATACAAAATACACATAAAATAATGTAAATTTGAATGAAAATATATAAACAAATACACTTAAAAAAACGTAAATTTCTATGAAATATATATATAAAATACACATTAAATAATGTAAATATGTATAAAAAATATATATACAAAAGACAAATAGAATAATGTAAAATAGTATCAAAATAAATACACAGAATATTAATAAAATAATGTAAATTTGTATGAAAATAAAGATGCAAAATACCCATAAAACAACGCATTTTTTATGAAAATATATACCAAAATACACATAAAATATTTAAATTTGTATTACAATATATATACAAAATGAACATACAATAAGGTAAATTTGTATTGAAAGAGATTTACAAAATACATATAAAACAATGTAAATTTCTTTCAAAATATATATACGAATACACATAAAATAACGTAGATTTCTATAAAAATATATATACAAAATACACATAAAATGAAGTAAATTTGTATCAAAATATATACGAATACACACAATAAAATAACGTAAATTTTATGAAAATATATATACAAAATACACATTAAATAATGTAAATACATAGAAAAAAATATATACAAAATACACATAAAATAATGTAAATTCGTATCAAAATAAATAAACAAAATTTCCTCTAAAAGAATGTATATTTGTAGGAAAATATATATACAAAATACAAATAAAATAACAAAATTTGTATAAAAATATATACAAAAATGCACAATTTTTTTTTTAATTTGTTTGAAAATAGATATGCCAAAAACACATGAAATTAGGCAAATTTTTATTGAAATACATATACAAAATACACATAAAGTAATGTAAATTTGTATGAAACTATATAAACAAATACATATAAGATAACGTAAATTTCCATAAAATATATGTACAAAATATACATTAAAAAATGTAAGTATGTCTAAAAATATGTATACAAAATACACAGAATAACGTAAAATCGTATCAAAATAAATAAACAGACTATCAATAAAATAGTGTAAATTTGTATGAAAATAAAGATGCAAAATACCCATATAATAACGCATATTTGTTTAAAAATATATATACAAAAATACACATAAAATAATTAAATTTGTATCAAAATAAATATACAAAAGGCACATACAATAAAGAAAATTTGTATTGAAACAGATATGCGAAATACACATAAATAGTGTAAATTTGTATCAAAATATATATACGAATACACATAAAATAGAGTAAATTTCTATAAAAATATATATTAAAAATACATATAAAATTATGTAAATAGGAATAAAAAAATATATATATATATATATATATATATATATATATATATATATATATATATATATATATATATATATATATATATATATACATATATATATATATATATATATATATATATCAAATACACCTAAAATAATGAAAATTCGTATCAAAATCAATAAACAAAATTCCGATAAAAGAAAGTACAAATTTACATTATTTTATGTGTATTTTTTACATGTATTTATATATTTTGAAACAAATTTACATTGTTTATATGTATTTTGCATATCTATTTTTGTGTATTCTGTATTTTTTTTTTTGTTATACATAGAATAATGTAAAATCGTATCAAAATAAGTACACAGAATATCAATAAAATAATTTAAATTTGTATGAAAATAAAGATGCAAAATATCCATAAAATAAAGCATATTTTTTTAAAAAATACATATACAAAAATACACTTAGAATAATTAAATTTGTATTAAAATTAATATACAAAATGCACATACAAGAAGGTAAATATGTATTGAAAAAAAAAACGCAAAATACACATAAAACAGTGTAAATTTGTTTCAAAATATATACGAATACACATAAAATAACGTTGATTTCTATAGGAATATATATACAAAATACACATGAAATGATGTAAATACGTATAAAAATATATATACAAAATACACATTAAATACTGTAAATTCGCGTCAAAATAAATAAACAAAATATCAATAAAAGAAAGTGTATTTGTATGAAAAGAGATATACAAAATACACATAAAATAACCTAAATTTGTATCAAACTATATACAAAAATACACAAAAATATTTTAAATTTGTATGAAAATAAATATACAAAATACACATAAAATTAGGTAAATTTGTATTGAAATACATATACAAAATACACATAAAATAATGTAAATTTGAATGAAAAGACAAAAACAAATACACTTAAAATAACGTATATTTGTATAAAAAAAATATATACAAAACACAATTAGAATAATGTAACATCGTATCAAAATAAATACACAGAATATTAATGAAATAATGTAAATTTGTATGAAAATAAAGAGACAAAATACCCATAAAATAACGCATTTTTTTTATTTATAAAAATATATATACCAAAATACACATAAAAAAATTAAGTTTGTATTAAAATAAATATATAAAAAACTCATACAATAAGGTAAATTTGTATTGAAATAGATATGCAAAATACATATAAAACAATGTAAATTTGTTTCATAATATATATACGAATACACATAAAATAACGTAGATTTCTATAAAAATATATATACAAAATACACATAAAATGAAGTAAATACGTATAAAAAAGTATACAAAATACACATAAAATAATGTAAACTCGTATCAAAATATATATACAAAATACCAATAAAAGAATGTGTATTTGTATAAATATAAATATACAAAATACACATAAAATAACGTAAATTTATATAAAGCTATATACAAAAATACACAGAAGTATTTTAATTTGTATGAAAATAGATATACAAAATAAGGTAAATTCTTTTCAAATTCAATAAACAAAATTCAGATAAAAGAACGTATATTTGTAGAAAAAATAAATATACAAAATATACATAAAATAACGAAAATTTGTATGAAAATATATAACAAAATAAACAAAAATAATTTCAATTTGTATGAAAATAAATATACAAAATACACATATATTTTGTATATCTATTTTCACACAAATTTAATTACTTTTGTGTATTTTTGCATATAGTTTTATATAAATTTACGTTATTTTATTTGTATTTTGTATATTTATTTTGATACGAGTTTACATTATATTATGTGTATTTTGTATACCTTTTTTTTATACGTATTTACTTCATTTTATGTGTATTTTGTATATTTATTTTCATAGAAATCTACGTTATTTTATGTGTATTCGTATATATATTTTGAAAAAAACTTACATGGTTTTATATGTATTTTGCATATCTATTTCAATACAAATTTACCTTATTGTATGTGCATTTTGTATATTTATTTTAATACAAATTCAAATATTTTATGTGTATATATATTTTGAAACAAATTTACATTGTTTTATATGTATTTTGCATATCTATTTCAATACAGATTTACCTTATTGTATGTGTATTTTGTATATTTATTTTAATACAAATTAATTTTTTATGTGTATTTTGGTATATATATTTTTATAAAAAAAATGCGTTATATTATGGGTATTTTGCTTCTTTATTTTCATACAAATTTACATTATTTTATTAATATTCTGTGTATTTATTTTGATACGATTTTACATTATTCTATTTGTGTTTTGTATATATTTTTTTTATACAAATTTATGTATTTTCATTCAAATTCACATTATTTTATGTGTATTTTGTATATGTATTTCAATACAAATTTACCTAATTTTATGTGTATTTTGTATATTTATTTTCATACAAATTTAAATTATTTTTGTGTATTTTTTTATATAGTTTTATACAAATTTATGTTATCTTATGTGTATTTTGTATATTTATTTTCATACAAATACTCATTCTTTTATTGGTATTTTGTTTATTTATTTTGACGCAAATTTACATTATTTAATGTGTATTTTGTATATATATATATTTATACGTATTTACATCCTTTCATGTGTATTTAGTATATTTATAAAAAATGCGTTATTTTATGGGTATTTTGCATCTTTATTTTCATACAAATTTACATTATTTTATTTACATTCTTTGTATTTATTATGATACGATTTTACATTATTCTATTTGTGTTTTGTATATATATTTTTTATACATATTATTATTTATTTGTAGTATATATTTTTATACAAATTTACGCTAATTTAAGTGTATTTGTTTATATATTTTCATTCAAATTTACATTATTTTATGTGTATTTTGTATATGTATTTCTATACAAATTTACCTAATTTTATGTGTATTTTGTATATATATTTCCATACAAATTTAATTTAATTTTGTGTATTTATATATATAGTTTTATACAAATTTACGTTATTTTATGTGTATTTTGTATATGTATCTTCATACAAATACACATTCTTTTATTTATATTTTCCTTATTTATTTTGACACGAATTTACATTATTTAATGTGTATTTTGTATATATATTTTTATACGTATTTACATCATTTCATGTGTATTTTGTATATATATTTCAAATACCCATAAAATAACGCATTTTTTTATTTATAAAAATATATATACCAAAATAAATATCAAAAAATTAAATTTGTATTAAAATAAATATACAAAAAACACATACAATAAGGTAAATTTGTATTGAAATAGATATGCAAAATACATATAAGGCAATGTAAATTTGTTTCAAAATATATATACGAATACACATAAAATAACGTAGATTTCTATAAAAATATATATTCAAAATGCACATAAAATGAAGTAAAAACGTATAAAAAAATGTATACAAAATACACATAAAATAATGTAAATTCGTATCAAAATAAATAAACAAAATACCAATAAAAGAATGTGTATTTGTATAAATATAAATATAAAAAATACACATAAAATAACGTAAATTTATATAAAACTATATACAAAATTACACAGAAGTAATTAAATTTGTATGAAAATATATACAAAATACACACAAAATAAGATACATTTGAATTGAAATATATATCTACAAAATACATGAAATAAAGTAAATTTGTATCAAAATATTTATACAAATACACATATAATAAAGTAAATTTGTATGAAAATATATAAACAAAATACACATTAAATAATGTAAATACGTATAAAAAAATATATACAAAATACACATATAATCATGTAATTCGTATCAAAATAAATAAACAAAATACCAATAAAATAATATAAATTTGTATGAGTAAACGTGTATGTTGCATATTTTTTCAATACAAATTTACCTTATTATATACGCATTTTGTATATTAATTTTAATGCAAATTTAATTATACATATAAACAATATAAATTTGTTTCAAAATATATATACGAATACACATGAAATAAGGTAGATTTCAATAAAAATATATATACAAAATACACATAAAATTAAGTAAATACGTATAAAAAATGTATACAAAATACACATAAAATAATGTAAATTAGTATCAAAATAAATAAACAAAATACCAATAAAAGAATGTGTATTTGTATAAATATATATATACAAAATACTCATTAAATAATATAAATTTGTTTAAAACTATACAAAATACACTTGAAATGATGTAAATACGGATAAAAATATATATACAAAATACACATTAAATAATGTAAATTCGCGTCAAAATAAATAAACAAAATATCAATAAAAGAATGTGTATTTGTATGAAAATAGATATACAAAATACACATAAAATAACCTAAATTTGTATCAAACTATATACAAAAATACACAAAAATATTTTAAATTTGTATGAAAATAAATATACAAAATACACATAAAATTAGTTAAATTTGTATTGAAATACATATACAAAATACACATAAAATAATGTAAATTTGAATGAAAAGACATAAACAAATACACTTAAAATAAAGTAAATTTGTATAAAAAAAATATATACAAAACACAAATAGAATAATGTAAAATCGTATCAAAATAAATACACAGAATTTTAATAAAATAATGTAAATTTGTATGAAAATAAAGAGGCAAAATACCCATAAAATAACGCATTTTTTATTTATAGAAATATATGTACCAAAATAAACATAAAAAAATTAAATTTGAGTTAAAATAAATATATAAAAAACACATACAATAAGGTAAATATGTATTGAAATAGATATGCAAAATACATATAAAACAATGTAAATTTGTTTCAAAATATATATACGAATACACATAAAATAACGTAGATTTCTATAAAAATATATATACAAAATACACATAAAATGAATTAGATACGTATAAAGAAATGTATACAAATTACACATAAAATAATGTAAATTCGTATCAAAATAAATATACACAATACCAATAAAAGAATGTGTATTTGTATGAATATAAATATACAAAATACACATAAAATAACGTAAATTTATATAAAACTATGTACAAAAATACACAGAAGTATTTTAATTTGTATGAAAATAGATATACAAAATAAGGTAAATTCGTTTCAAATTCAAAAAACAAAATTCAGATAAAAGAACGTATATTTATAGAAAAAATAAATATACAAAATACACATAAAATAACGAAAATTTGTATGAAAATATATAAAAAAATAAACAAAAATAGTTTCAATTTGTATGAAATTAAATATACAAAATACACATGTATTTTGTATATCTATTTTCACACAAATTTAATTACTTTTGTGTATTTTTGCATATAGTTTTATATAAACTTACGTTATTTTATTTGTCTTTTGTATATTTATATTTTACAATACACACTTTTATTAGTATTTTGTTTATTATTTTGATACGAGTTTACATTATTTTATGTGTATTTTGTATACCTTTTTTTATACGTATTTACTTCATTTTATGTGTATTTTGTATATTTATTTTCATAGAAATCTACTTTATTTTAGGTGTATTCGTATATATATTTTGAAAAAAATTTACATGGTTTTAAATGTATTTTGCATATCTATTTCAATACAAATTTACCTTATTTTATGTGCATTTTGTATATTTATTTTAATACAAATTCAAATATTTTATGTCTTGGTATAAATTTTTTTATAAAAAATGCGTTATTTTATGGGTATTTTGCATATTTATTTTCATACAAATTTACATTATTTTATTAATATTTTGTGTATTTATTTTTATATGATTTTACACTATTCTATATGTGTTTTGTATATATTTTTTTCATACAATATTGCATTATTTAATGTGTATTTTTTTTATATATTTTATACAAATTTACGTTATTTTATGTGTATTTTGTATATGTATTTCAATACAAATTTACCTAATTTTATGTGTATTTTGTATATAGTTTTATACAAATTTAGGTGATTTTATGTGTACATTGTATATCTATTTTCATACAAATACACATTCTTTTATTGATATTTTGTTTATTTATTATGACATAATTTACATTATTTAATGTGTATTTATATATATATATATATATATATATATATATATATATATATATATATATATATATATATATATATATATATATATATATATATATATATATATATATATATATATATATATATATATATATATATATATATATATATATATATATATATATATATATATATATATTTTGTATATATATTTCTATAGAAATCTACGTTGATTTATGAGTATTCGTATATAGATTTTGAAATAAATTTACAGTTTTATGTGTATTTTGCATATTTTTTCAATACAAATTTACCTTATTGTATATGCATTTTGTATATTAATTTTAATACAAACTTAATTATGCTATGTGTATTTTTGTATAGGTATTTTTATAAAAATATGCTTTATTTTATGGGTATTTTGCATTTTTATTTTCATACAAATTTACATTATTTTATTTATATTCTGTTTTTTTTTTTAAACAATTTTACATTATTCTATGGATATTTTGTATATCTATTTTTATACGTATTTACTTAATTTTATGTGTATTTTGTATATATATTTTATAGAAATCTACGTTATTTGATGTGTATTCGTATATATATTTTGAAACAAATTTACATTGTTTTATATGTATTTTTGCATATCTCTTTCAATACAAGTTTACCTTATTGTATGTGCATTTTGTATATTTATTTTAATACAAATTTAAATATTTTATGTTTATTTTGGTATATATATTTTTATAAGAAATGCGCTATTTGATGGGAATTTTGCATCTTTATTTTCATACAAATTTACATTATTTTATTAATATTCGGTGTATTTATTTTAATACGATTTCACATTATTCTATTTGTTTTTTGTATATATTTTTTTTATACATATTTACATTATTTAATGTGTATCTTGGATATATATTTCATACAAATTTATTATCTATTATTTATTTTCATACAAATACACATTCTTTTCATGATATTTTGTTTATTAATTTTGACACGAATTTACCTAGATATGTATTTTGTATATATATTTTTATACGTATTTACATAATTTCATGTGTATTTTGTATATATATTTCTATAGAAATCTACGTTATTTTATGTGTATTCGTATATATATTTTGAAACAAATTTACTTTCTTTTATATGTATTTTTGAATATCTCTTTCAATACATATTTACCTTACTGTATATGCATTTTGTATATTTATTTCAATACAAATTTAAATATTTTATATGTATTTTGGTATATATATTTTTATAAAAAATGCGCTATTTTATGGGAATTTTGCATCTTTCTTTTCATACAAATTTACATTATTTTATTGATATTCTGTGTATTTATATTGATAGGATTTTACATTATTCTATTTCTTTTTTGTATATATATTTTTTACACACATTTACATTATTTAATTTGTATCTTGCATATATATTTTATGCAAATTTACGTTATTTTAAGTGTATTTGTTTATATATTTACATTCAAATTTACATTATTCCATGTGTATTTTGTATATGTATTTCAATACAAATTTACCTAATTTTATGTGTATTTTGTATATTTCTTTTCATACAAATTTTAAATATTTTTGTGTATTTTTATATATAATTTTATACAAATTTAGGTTATTTTATGTACGCATTTACATTATTTAATGTGTGTTTTGTATATATATTTTTATGCAAATTTATTTTATTTTATGTGCATTTTTTTACATATATTTTTTTTAGAAATTTGCGTTATTTTATGTGTATTTGTATATGTTTTCTCATACAAATTTACATTATTTTATTGCTATTTTGTTTATTTATTTTGATACGAATGAAAATAGATATACAAAATATACATAAAATAAACTAAATTTGTATTGAAATATATATACAAAATACATAAAATAATGTAAATTTGTATCAAAATATTTTAACAGATGCGCATAAAATAACGTAAATTTGTTTTAATATATACAAAATACACATTAAATAATGTAAATATGTATAAAAAAATATATACAAAACACAAATAGAATAATGTAAAATCGTATCAAAATAAATACCAGAATATTAATAAAACAATGTAAATTTGTATGAAAATAAAGATGCAAAATACCCATTAAATAACGCATTTATTATAAAAATATATATTCCAAAATACACATGAAAAAATTAATTTGTATTAAAATAAATATACAAAATACACATACAACAAGGTAAATCTGTATTGAAATAGATATGCAAAATACATATAAAAGAATGTAAATTTGTTTCAAAATATATATACGAATACACATAAAATAACGTAGATTTGTATAAAAATATATATACAAAATACACATAAAATTAAGTAAAAACGTATAAGAAAATGTATACAAAATACACATAAAATAATGTAAATTCGTATCAAAATAAATAAACAAAATACCAATAAAAGAATGTGTATTTGTATAAATATAAATATACAAAATACACATAAAATAACGTAAATTTGTATAAAACTATATAGAAAAATACACAGAAGTAATTAAATTCGTATGAAAATAGATATAAAAAATACAGATAAGATAAACTAAATTTGAATTGAAATGTATATACAAAATACATAAAATAATGTAAATTTCTATCAAAATATTTATAAAAATACATATAAGAACGTAAATTTGTTTAAAAATATATAAAGAAAATACAGATTAAGTAATGTAAATACGTATAAAAAATATGTACAAAATACACATTATGTAATTCGTATCAAACTAAATAAACAAAATATCAATGAAATAATGTAAATTTGTATGAGAAAAAATATACAAATACATATAAAATAACGCTAATTTCTATAAAAAAAAATATGTCCAAAAATGAACGTAAAATAAAGTAGCTTTGGATAAAAATATATATACAAAACACACATTAAATAATGTAAATGCGTACATAATATAACCTAAATTTGTATAAAACTATATACAAAAATAATTTAAATTTGTATGAAAAGAAATATACAAAATACACATAAAATTATGTAAATTTGTATTGAAATACATATACAAAATACACATAAAATAATGTAAATTTGAAAGAAAATATATAAACAAATACACATATAAAACCTTAATTTGTATGAAATATATATTCAAAATACACATTAAATAATGTAAATATGTATAAAAAAATATATACAAAACACAAATAGAATAATGTAAAATCGTATCAAAATATATACACAGAATATTAATAAAATAATGTAAATTTGTATGAAAATTAAGATGCAAAATACCTATAAAATAACGCATTTTTTATAAAATTATTGATACCAAAATACACATAAAATATTTGAATTTGTATTAAAATAAATATACAAAATGCACATACAATAATGTAAATTTGTATTGAAATAGATATGCAAAATACATACAAAATAATGTAAATTTGTTTAAAAATATATATACGAATACACATAAAATAACGTAGATTTCTATAAAAATACATATACAAAATACACATAATATTAAGTAAATACGAATAAAAAAATGTATACAAAATACACATAAAATAATGTAAATTCGTATAAATGTAAATAAACAATATACCATTAAAAGAATGTGTATTTGTATAAATATAAATATACAAAATGTCCATAAAATAACGTAAATTTATATAAAACTATATACATAAAATAACGCAAATTTCTATAAAAATATATGTACAAAAATGTACATAAAATAAATTTGCATAGAAATATATATACAAAACACACTTTAGATAATGTAAATGAGTATAAAAATATGTATACAAAATACCTATGAAATAGTCTAAATTCGTATCGAATTAAATTAAGAAAATACCAATAAAATAATGTATTTTTGGATGAAAATATATATACAAAATACACATAAAATAACCTAAATACAAATACAAATATACACATAAAATAATTTAAAATTGAAAGAAAGAAATATACAAAATAAACATAAAATAAGGTAACCTAAAGATAACCTTAGATAACCTAAATACAAATACAAAAATACACATTAAATAATTTAAAATTGAATGAAATAAATTTATAAAATAAACATAAAATAAGGTAAATTTGTAATAAGATATATGTAAGAATACACATAAAATGATATAAATTTGTATGAAAATATGTATACAAATTCACATAAAATAACATGAATTTGTATAAAATTTGTTTCAAAATATATACGAATACACACAATAAAATAACGTAAATTTTTATAAAAATGGATATATAAAATACACATAAAATAATTTAAATACGTAGAAAAATATATACAAAATACACATAAAATAATGTAAATTCGTAAAAAATTAAATACACAAAATTCCAATAAAAGAATGTATATTTGTAGGAAAATATATATACAAAACACAAATAAAATAAGTAAAATTTGTATAAAAATATATACAAAAATACACAAAAATAATTTAAATTTGTTTGAAAATACATATGTAAAATATGTGTATTTTGTATATATATTTCAATTCAAATTTAGCTTATTTTGTGTGTATTTTGTATATATTTTCATACAAATTTAATTACTTCTGTGTATTTTTTTATATAGTTTTATATAAATTTACGTTATTTTATGTATATTTTGTATGTTTATATTTATACAAATACACATTCTTTTATTGGTATTTTGTTTATTTATTTTGATACGAATTTACATTATTTTACGTGTATTTTGTATACATTTTTTTATACGTATTTACTCCTTTTATGTGTATTTTGTATATATATTTTTATAGAAATCTACGTTATTTTATGTTTATTCGTATATATATTTTGAAACAAATTTACATTGTTATATATGTATTTTGCATATCTATTTCAATACAAATTTACCTTATTGTATGTGTTTTTTGTATATTTGTTTCAATACAAATTTAATTTTTTGATGTATATGTTGGTATATATATTTTTATAAATAAAAAAATGCGTTATTTTATGGGTATTTTGCTTCTTTATTTTCATACAAATTTACATTATTTTATTAATATTCAGTGTATTTATTTTGATACGATTTTACATTATTCTATTTGTGTTGTGTACATATTTTTTTATACAAATTTACGTTATTTGAAGCGTATTTGTTTATGTCTTTTCATTCAAGTTTACATTATTTTATGTGTATTTTGTATATGTATTTCAATACAAATTTAACTAATTTTATGTGTATTTTGTATATTTATTTTCATACAAATTTAAAATATTTTTGTGTATTTTTGTATATAGTTTGATACAAATTTAGGTTATTTTATGTGTATTTTGTATATCTATTTTCATACAAATACATATTCTTTTATTGATATTTTGTTTATTTATTTTGACGCGAATTTACATTATTTAATGTGTATTTTGTATATATATTTTTATACGTATTTACATCATTTCATGTGTATTTTGTATAGTTTTAAACAAATTTATATTATTTAATGTGTATTTTGTATATATATATTTATACAAATACACATTCTTTTATTGGTATTTTGTTTATTTATTTTGATACTAATTTACATTATTTTATGTGTATTTTGTATACATTGTTTATACGTATTTACTCAATTTTATGTGTATTTTGTATATATGTTTTTATAGAAATCTACCTTATTTCATGTGTATTCGTATATATATTTTGAAACAAATTTACGTTGTTTATATGTATTTTGCATATCTATTTTTGTGTATTCTGTATTTATTTTTGTTATACATAGAATAATGTAAAATCGTATCAAAATAAGTACACAGAATATCAATAAAATAATTTAAATTTGTATGAAAATAAAGATGCAAAATACCCATAAGATAAATCATATTTTTTTTTAAAAATACATATACAAAAATACACATAGAATAATTAAATTTGTATTAAAATTAATATACAAAATGCACACATACAATAAGGTAAATTTGTATTGAAAAAAACGCAAAATACAAATAAAACAGTGTAAATTTGTTTCAAAATATATATACGAATACACATAAAATAACGTAGATTTCTATAGAAATATATATACAAAATACACATGAAATTATGTAAATATATATATATATATATATATATATATATATATATATATATATATATATATATATATATATATATATATATATATATATATATATATATATATATATATATATATATATATATATATATATATATATAAGTATTAAATGTAAATTCGTGGCAAAATAAATAAACAAAATATCATGAAAAGAATGTGTATTTGTATGAAAATAAATGATAGATAATAAATTTGTATGTAATATATATGCAGGATACACATTAAATAATGTAAATATTTAAAAAAAATATATATATACAAAAAACAAATAGAATAATGTAAAATCGTATCAAAATAAATACAAAGAATATTAATAAAATAATGTAAATTTGTATGAAAATAAAGATGCAAAATTCCCATCAAATAGCGCATTGCTTATAAAAATATATATGCCAAAATACACATAAAATATTAAAATTTGTAAGGAAATAAATATACAAAATGCACATACAATAAGGTAATCTTCTGTTGAAAGGGATATGCAAAAATACATATAAAAAAATGTAAATTTGTTTCAAAATATATATACGAATACACATAAAATAACGTAGATTTCTATAAAAATATATATACAAAATACACATAAATTTAGGTAAACACGTATAAAAAAATGTAAAAAAAATACACATAAAATAATATAAATTCGAAACAAAATAAATAAACAAAATACCAATAAAAGAATGTGTATTTGTTCTGTGTATTTTTGTATATAGTTTTATACAAATTTACGATATTTTGTGTATTTTTTATATTTATATTTATACAAATACACTTTCTTTTACTGGTATTTTGTTTATTTATTTTGATACGATTTTTATGTGTATTTTGTATTCATTTTTTTATACGTATTTACTTCATTTTATGTGTATTTTGTATATATTTTTATAGAAATCAACGTTATTTTATGTGTATTCGTATATATATTTTGAAACAAATTTACATTGTTTTATATGTATTTTGTATATCTATTTCAATACAAATTTACCTTACAGTATGTGCATTTTTTATATTTATTCTAATACAAATTTTAATATTTTATGTGTATTTTGGTATATATATTTTTATAAAAAAATGCGTTGTTTTATGGCTATTTTGCATCTTTATTTTCATACAAATTTACATTATTTAATTAATATTCTGTGTATTTATTTTGATACGATTTTACATTATTCTATTTGTGTTTTGTATATATTTTTTTATACATATTTATATTATTTAATTAGTATTTTGTATATATATTTGATACAAATTTACGTTATTTTAAGTGTATATGTTTAAATATTTTCATTCAAATTTCCATTATTTTATGTGTATTTTGTATATGTATTTCAATACAAATTTACCTAATTTTATGTGTATTTTGTATATATATTTTCATACAAATTTAAATTATTTTTGTTTATTTTTGTATATAGTTTTATACAAACTTAGGTTATTTTATGAGTATTTTGTATATCTATTTTCATAAAAATACTCATTCTTTTATTGATATTTTGTTTATTTATTTTGACGAGAATTTAAATTATTTAATGTGTATTTTGTATATATATATTTTTATACGTATTTACATCATTTCATGTGTATTTTGTATATATATTTCTATAGATATCTACGTTATTTTATGTGTATTCGTATATAGATTTTTAAACAAACTTACGCTTTAATGTGCATTTTGTATATTTTTTCAATACAAATTTACCTTATTGTACGTGCATTTTGTATATTAATTTTAATACAAATTTAATTATTCTATGTGTATTTTTGTATATGTATTTTTAAAAAAATATGCTTTATTTTATGGGTATTTTGCATCTTTATTTTCATGCAAAATTACATTATTTTATTGATATTCTGTGTATTTATTTTGATACGATTGTACATTATTCTATGTGTATTTTGTATATATTTTTCATTTAATTTAGCTTATTTTATGTGTATTTTGTATATCTATTTATTTTAATACAAAATCAAATATTTTATGTTTTTTCGTATATATATTTTTATAAAAAATGCGTTATTTTATGGGTATTTTGCATCTTAATTTTCATACAAATTTACATTTTTTATTAATATTTTCTGTATTTATTTTGATACGATTTTACATTATTTTATTTGTGTTTTGTATATATTTTTTTATACATATTTACATTATTTAATGTGTTTTTTGTATATATATTTGATACAAATTTACGTTATTTTAAGTCTATATATTTTCATTCAAATTTACATTATTTTATGTGTATTTTGTATATGTATTTCAATACAAATTTACCTAATAATATATGTTTTTTGTATATTTATTTTCATTCAAGTTTAAATTATTTTTGTGTATTTTTGTTTATAGTTTTATACAAATTTAGGTTATTTTATGTGTATTTTGTATATCTATTTTCATACAAATACACACTCTTTTCATGATATTTTGTTTATTTATTTTGACACGAATTAACATTATTTAATGTGTATTTTGTATATATATTTTTATACGTATTTACATTATTTCAAGTGTATTTTGTATATATATTTCTATAGAAATCTGCGTTATTTTATGTGTATTCGTATATATATTTTGAAACAAATTTACATTGTTTTATGTGTATTTTGCATATTTTTTCAATACAAATTTACCTTATTGTATGTGCATTTTGTATATTAATTTTAATACAAATTTGATTAATCTATGTGTATTTTTGTATATGTATTTTTATAAAAATGTGCTTTATTTTATGTGTATTTTGCATCTTTATTTTCATACAAATTTACATTATTTTATTGATATTCTATGTATTTATTTTGATATGATTTTACATTATTCTATGTGTATTTTGTATATGTATTTTATATAAAATGTATTTGTTTTCATTTCATACAAATCTACATTATTTTATGTGTTTTTTGTACATGTATACACATAAAATATTTAAATTTGTATTGAAATAAATATACAAAATGCACATACAATAAGGAAAACTTCTATTGAAAGAGATATGCAAAAATACATATAAAAATATGTAAATTTGTTTCAAAATATATATACGAATACACATAAAATAACGTAGATTTCTATAAAAATATATATACAAAATACACATAAAATTAAGTAAATACGTATTAAAATACACATAAAATTAGGTAAATACGTATAAAAAAATGTAAACAAAATACACATAAAATAATGTAAATTCGAAACAAAATAAATAAACAAAATACCAATAAAAGAATGTGTATTTGTATATATATAAATGTACAAAATACACATACAAAATAAACATAAAATAAGGTAAATTTGTAATGAAATATATGTACAAAATACACATAAAATAATGTAAATTTATATGAAAATATATATACAAATACATATAAAAAACCATGAATTTGTATAAAATTATATATTGAAAATAAATATTAAATAATGTAAATGCGTATAAAAATATATATACAAAGTACATATAAAATAATGTAAATTCGTATCAATATAAATCAACAAAATACCAATAAAATAATATATATTTGAATGAAAATAGATTTACAAAATACACATAACATAACTAAAATTTGAAATATATACAAAAATACATAAAAATTATTTGAGTTTGTATGAAAATAGATATTCAAAATACATATAAAACTAGGTAAATTTTTCTTGAAATATATATAAAAAATACCCATAAAATATTGTAAATTTGTGTCAAAATATATAAACAAATACACATAAAATAACTTAAAATAACGTAAATATGTATCAAATATATATACAAAAAACACATTAAATAATGTAAATATGTATAAAAAAAAATATATACAAAACATAAATAAAATAATGTAAAATCGTATCAAAATAAATACAGAAAATATTAATAAAATAATGTAAATTTGTATGAAAACTAAGATGCAAAATACCCATAAAATAACGCATTTTTTTTTTATATATATATACGAAAAAACATAAAATATTTGATTTTGTATTAAAATAAATAGATATACATTCTTTTATTGGTATTTTGTTTATTAATTTTGTTTCGAATTTACATTATTTTATGTGTATTTTGTTTACATTTTTTTATACGTATTTACTTAATTTTATGTGTATTTTGTATACATATTTTTATAGAAATCTACGTTACTTTTTGTGTAATCGTATATATATTTTGAAACAAATTTAAATTGTTTTATATGTATTTTTGCAAATCTCTTTCAATAGAAGTTTACCTTATTGTATGTGCATTTTGTTTATTTATTTCAATACAAATTTAAAAATTTTATGTGTATTTTGGTATATATATTTTTATAAGAAATGCGCTATTTGATGGGAATTTTGCATCTTTATTTTCGTACAAATTTACATTATTTTATTAATATTCGGTGTATTTATTTTGATACGATTTTACATGATTTTATTTGTTTTTTTTATATATATTTTTTTATACATATTTACATTATTTAATGTGTATCTTTCATATATATTACATACAAATTTATTATCTATTATTTATTTTCATAAAAATACACATTCTTTTCATGATATTTTGTTTATTTATTTTGTCACGAATTTACATTACTTAATATGTATTTTATATATATATTTTTATACGTATTTACATAATTTCATGTGTATTTTGTATATATATTTCTATAGAAATCTACGTTATTTTATGTGTATTCGTATATATATTTTGAAACAAATTTACACAGTTTTATTTGTATTTTGCGTTTTTACTCAAAACAAATTTACCTTATTGTATGTGTGCATTTTGTACATTAACTTTTAATACAAATTTAATTATTCTATGTGTAATTTTGTATATGTATTTTTAAAAAAATCTATGCTTTATCTTATGGGTATTTTGCATCTTTATTTTCATACAAATTTAAATTATTTTATTGATATTCTGTGTACTTATTTTGATACGATTTTACATTATTCTATGTATAACAAAAATAAATACAGAATACACAAAAATAGATATGCAAAATACATATAAACAATGTAAATTTGTTTCAAAATATATATACGAATACACATGAAATAAGGTAGATTTCTATAAATATATATATACAAAATACACATAAAGTTACGTAAATACGTATAAAAAATGTATACAAAATACACATAAAATAATGTAAATTAGTATCAAAATAAATAAACAAAATACCAATAAAAGAATGTGTATTTGTATAAATATATATATACAAAATACACATTAAATAATATAAATTTGTTTAAAACTATACAGAATACACATGAAATGATGTAAATACGTATAAAAATATATATACAAAATACACATTAAATAATGTAAATTCGCGTCAAAATAAATAAACAAAATATCAATAAAAGAATGTGTATTTGTATGAAAATAGATATACAAAATACATAAAATAACCTAAATTTGTATCAAACTATATACAAAAATACACAAAAATATTTTAAATTTGTATGAAAATAAATATACAAAATACACATAAAATTAGGTAAATTTGTATTGAAATACATACACAAAATACACATAAAATAATGTAAATTTGAATGAAAATACATAAACAAATACACTTAAAATAACGTAAATTTGTATAAAAAAATATGTACAAAACACAAATAGAATAATGTAAAATCGTATCAAAATAAATACACAGAATATTAATAAAATAATGTAAATTTGTATGAAAATAAAGAAGCAAAATACCCATAAAATAACGCATTTTTTTATTTATAAAAATATATATACCAAAATACACATAAAATGAAGTAAATACGTATAAAAAAATGTATACAAAATACACATAAAATAATGTAAATCCGTATCAAAATAAATAAACAAAAAACCAATATAAGAATGTTAATTTGTATGAATATAAATATACAAAATACACATAAAATAACGTAAATTTATATAAATCTATATACAAAAATACACAGAAGTAATTAAATTTGTTTGAAAATATATACAAAATACACACGAAATAAGCTAAATTTGAATTGAAATATATATACAAAATACATGAAATAAAGTAAATTTGTATCAAAATATTTATACAAATACACATATAATAACGTAAATTTGTATGAAAATATATAAACAAAATACACATTAAATAATGTAAATACGTATAAAAAAATATGTACAAAATACACATATAATCATGTAATTCGTATCAAAATAAATAAACAAAATACCAATAAAATAATATAAATTTGTATGAGTAAACGTGTATGTTGCATATTTTTTCAATACAAATTTACCTTATTATATACGCATTTTGTATATTAATTTTAATACAAATTTAATTATTCGATGTTTATTTTTGTATCTGTATTTTTATAAACATATCCTTTATTTTTTGGGTATTTTGCATCTTTATTTTCATACAAATTTACATTATTTTATTGATATTCTGCTCATTCATTTTGATACGAATTGACATTATTCTATGTGTATTTTGTATATATTTTTCATACAAATTTACGTTATTTTATGTGTATTTGTTTATATATTTTGACACAAATTTACAATATTTTATGGGTATTTTGTATATACCTTTCAAAAGAAATTTACCTAGTTTTTTGTGTATTTTGTATATCTATTTTCATACAAACTCAAATTATTTCTATGTATTTTTGTATATATTTTAATACAAATTTTAGTTATGTTATGTGTATTTTGTAAATTTATTTTCATTTAAATATATATTATTTTATTGGTGTTTTGTTGATTTATATTGATACGAATTTACATTATTTTATATGTACTTTGTATATATATTTTTATACGCTTTTCCATTATTTAATATTTATTTTGAATATATATTTTTATACAAATTCATGGTATTTTATGTGTATTTGTATATATATTTTCAAATAAATTTACATTATTTTATTTGTATTTTGTACATATATTTTATTACAAATCTACCTTATTTTATGTTTATTTTGTATGTGTATTTTGTATATTTATATTTATCCAAATACACATTCTTTTATTGGTATTTTGTTTATTTATTTTAATTCGAATTTACATTATTTTATGTGTATTTTGAATATATTTTTTTATACGTATTTACTTAATTTTATGTGTATTTTGTATATATATATTTATAGAAATCTACGTTTTTTTTATTTGTATTCATATATATATTTTGAAACAAATTTACATTGTTTTATATGTATTTTTGCATATCTCTTTCAATACAAATTTACCTTATTGTATGTGCATTTTGTATATTTATTTCAATGCAAATTTAAAAATTTTATTTGTATTTTGGTATATATATTTTTAAAAGATTACGAAAACTTGAAAAAAAATATATACAAAAAAACAAAAAAATAAATTTCAATTTGTATGAAAATAGATATACAAAATATAACTATAATTAGTTAAATTTGTATTTAAATACATGTACAAAATACACATAAAATAATGTAAATTTGTATGAAATGAAAACAAATTCACATAAAATAACGTACATTTGTATAAAATAGATATACAAAATAATTTCATGTGTATTTTGTATATTTCTTTTCATACAAATTTAAATTATTTTTGTGTATTTTTGTATATAGTTTTATACAAACTTAGGTTATTTTATGAGTATTTTGTATATCTATTTTCATACAAATACACATTCTTTTATTGATATTTTGTTTATTTATTTTGACGAGAATTTAAATTATTTAATGTTTATTTTTGCATATCTCTTTCAATACAAGTTTACCTTATTGTATGTGCATTTTGTATATTTACTTCAATACAAATTTAAATATTTTATGTGTATTTTGGTATATATATTTTTATAAGAAATGCGCTATTTGATGGGAATTTTGCATATTTATTTTCATACAAATTTACATTATTTTATTAATATTCGGTGTATTTATTTTGATACGATTTCACATTATTCTATTTGTTTTTTGTATATATTTTTTTATACATATTTACATTATTTAATGTGTATCTTGCATATATATTTCATACAAATTTATTATCTATTATTTATTTTCATACAAATACACATTCTTTTCATGATATTTTGTTTATTTATTTTGACACGAATTTACCTAGATATGTATTTTGTATATATATTTTTATACGTATTTACATAATTTCATGTGTATTTTGTATATATATTTCTATAGAAATCTACGTGATTTTATGTGTATTCGTATATATATTTTGAAACAAATTTACTTTGTTTTATATGTATTTTTGAATATCTCTTTCAATACATATTTACCTTACTGTATATGCATTTTGTATATTTATTTCAATACAAATTTAAATATTTTATGTGTATTTTGGTATATATATTTTTATAAAAAATGCGCTATTTTATGGGAATTTTGCATCTTTCTTTTCATACAAATTTACATTATTTTATTGATATTCTGTGTATTTATATTGATAGGATTTTACATTATTTTATTTCTTTTTTGTATATATTTTTTTATACACATTTACATTATTTAATGTGTATCTTGCATATATATTTTATACAAATTTACGTTATTTTAAGTGTATTTGTTTATATATTTTCATTCAAATTTACATTATTCTATGTGTATTTTGTATATGTATTTCAATACAAATTTACCTAATTTTATGTGTATTTTGTATATTTCTTTTCATACAAATTTGAAATATTTTTGTGTATTTTTGTATATAGTTTTATACAAACCTAGGTTATTTTATGTACGCATTTACTTTATTTAATGTGTGTTTTGTATATATATTTTTATGCAAATTTACTTTATTTTATGTGCATTTTTGTACATATATTTTTTTAGAAATTTGCGTTAATTTATGTGTATTTGTATATGTTTTCTCATACAAATTTACATTATTTGATTGCTATTTTGTTTATTTATTTTCATACGAATGAAAATAGATATACAAAATATACATAAAATAAACTAAATTTGTATCAAAATATTTTAACAGATGCGCATAAAATAACGTAAATTTGTTTTAAAATATATAAAATACACATTAAATAATGTAAATATGTATAAAAAAAAATATACAAAACACAAATAGAATAATGTAAAATCGTATCAAAATAAATACACAGAATATTAATAAAACAATGTAAATTTGTATGAAAATAAAGATGCAAAATACCCATTAAATAACGCATTTTTTATAAAAATATATATACCAAATACACATGAAAAAATTAATTTGTATTAAAATAAATATACAAAATACACATACAATAAGGTAAATCTGTATTGAAATAGATATGCAAAATACATATAAAACAATGTAAATTTGTTTCAAAATATATATACGAATACACATAAAATAACGTAGATTTGTATAAAAATACATATACAAAATACACATAAAATGAAGTAAATACGTATAAGAAAATGTATACAAAATACACATAAAATAATGTAAATTCGTATCAAAATAAATAAACAAAATACCAATAAAAGAATGTGTATTTGTATAAATATAAATATACAAAATACACATAAAATAACGTAAATTTGTATAAAACTATATAAAAATACACAGAAGTAATTAAATTCGTATGAAAATAGATATACAAAATACAGATAAAATAAGCTAAATTTGAATTGAAATGTATATACAAAATACAATATTTTATGTGTATATTTGTATTTGTATTTAGCTTATTTTATGTGTATTTTGTATATATATTTTCATCCAAAATTACATTATTTTATTGGTATTTTCTTAATTTAATTCGATACGAATTTAGATTATTTCATAGGTATTTTCTATATATATTTTTATACTCATTTACATTATCTAATGTGTGTTTTGTATATATATTTTTATGCAAATTTATTTTATGTTCATTTTTGTACATATATTTTTATAGAAATCTGCGTTATTTTATGTATATAGTTTTATATAAATTTACGTTATTTTTTGTGCATTTTGTATATTTATATTTCTACAAATACACATTCTTTCATTGGTATATTGTTTAATTACATTTATACGAATTTACATTATTTTATGTGTATTTTGTATACATTTTTTTATACGTATTTACTTAATTTTATATGTATTTGTATAAGTATTTTTATAGAAATCTACGTTATTTGATGTGTATTCGTATATATATTTTGAAACAAATTTACATTATGTTATATGTATTTTGCATATCTATTTCAATACAAATTTACCTTATTGTATGTGCATTTTGTATATTTATTTTAATACAAATTGAAATATTTTATGTGTATTTTGGTATCAATAATTTTATAAAAAAACGTAAATTTGTATAAAAAAAATATGTAGAAAACACAAATAGAATAATGTAAAATCGTATCAAAATAAATACACAGAATATTAATAAAATAATGTAAATTTGTATGAAAATAAAAAGCAAAATACCCATAAAATAACGCATTTTTTTTATTTATAAAAATATATATACCAAAATACACATCAAAAAATTAAATTTGTATTAAAATAAATATACAAAAAACACATACAATAAGGTAAATTTGTATTAAAATAGATATGCAAAATACATATAAAACAATGTAAATTTGTTTCAAAATATATATACGAATACACATAAAATAACGTAGATTTCTATAAAAATATATATACAAAATACACATAAAATGAAGTAAATACGTATAAAAAATGTATACAAAATACACATAAAATAATGTAAATTCGTATCAAAATAAATAAACAAAATACCAATAAAAGAATGTGTATTTGTATAAATATAAATATACAAAATACACATAAAATAACGTAAATTTATATAAAAATATATACAAAAATACACAGAAGTAATTAAATTTGTATGAAAATATATACAAAATACACACAAAATAAGCTAAATTTGAATTGAAATATATATACAAAATACACATATTTTGCATATCTATTTTCAAACAAATTTAAATTATTTTTTGTGTATTTTTGTATATATTTATTTTTGTTATACATAGAATAATGTAAAATCGTATCAAAATAAGTACACAGAATATCAATAAAATAATTTAAATTTGTATGAAAATAAAGATGCAAAATACCCATAAGATAAAGCATTTTTTTTTTAAATACATATACAAAAATACACATAGAATAATTAAATCTGTATTAAAATTAATATACATAATGCACACATACAAAAAGGTAAATTTGTATTGAAAAAAACGCAAAATACAAATAAAACAGTGTAAATTTGTTTCAAAATATATATACGAATACACATAAAATAACGTGTATATTGTATATCTATTTTCATACAAATACACATTCTTTTATTGATATTTTGTTTATTTATTTTGACGCGAATTTACATTATTTAATGTGTATTTTATATATATATATATATTTTTATACGTGTTTACATCATTTGATGTGTATTTTGTATATATATTTCTATAGAAATCTACGTTGATTTATGAGTATTCGTATATATATTTTGAAATAAATTTACACTGTTTTATGTGTATTTTGCATATTTTTTCAATACAAATTTACCTTATTGTATATGCATTTTGTATATTAATTTTAATACAAATTTAATTATGCTATGTGTATTTTTGTATATGTATTTTTATAAAAATATGCTTTATTTTATGGGTATTTTGCATTTTTATTTTCATACAAATTTACATTATTTTATTTATATTGTTTTTTTTTGAAATTTTTTTACATTAATCTATGTGTATTTTGTATATCTATTTTTATACGTATTTACTTAATTTTATGTGTATTTTGTATATATATTTTTATAAAAATCTACGTTATTTTATGTGTATTCGTATATATATTTTGAAACAAATTTACATTGTTTTATATGTATTTTTGCATATCTCTTTCAATACAAGTTTACCTTATTGTATGTGCATTTTGTATATTTATTTCAATACAAATTTAAATATTTTATGTGTATTTTGGTATATATATTTTTATAAGAAATGCGCTATTTGATGGGAATTTTGCATCTTTATTTTCATACAAATTTACATTATTTTATTAATATTCGGTGTATTTATTTTGTTACGATTTCACATTATTCTATTTGTTTTTTGTATATATATTTTTTTTACATATTTACATTATTTAATGTGTATCTTGCATATATATTTCATACAAATTTATTATCTATTATTTATTTTCATGCAAATACACATTCTTTTCATGATATTTTGTTTATTTATTTTGACACGAATTTACCTAGATATGTATTTTGTATATATATTTTTATACGTATTTACATAATTTCATGAGTATTTTGTATATATATTTCTATAGAAATCTACGTTATTTTATGTGTATTCGTATATATATTTTGAAACAAATTAACTTTGTTTTATATGTATTTTTGAATATCTCTTTCAATACATATTTACCTTACTGTATATGCATTTTGTATATTTATTTCAATACAAATTTAAATATTTTGTGTATTTTGGTATATATATTTTTATAAAAAATGCGCTATTTTATGGGAATTTTGCATCTTTCTTTTCATACAAATTTACATTATTTTATTGATATTCTGTGTATTTATATTGATAGGATTTTACATTATTCTATTTCTTTTTTGTATATTTTTTTATACACATTTACATTATTTAATGTGTATCTTGCATATATATTTTATACAAATTTACGTTATTTTAAGTGTATTTGTTTATATATTTTCATTCAAATTTACATTATTTTATGTGTATTTTGTATATGTATTTCAATACAAATTTACCTAATTTTATGTTATTTTGTATATTTCTTTTCATACAAATTTTAAAATTTTTGTGTATTTTTGTATATAGTTTTATACAAATTTTGGTTATTTTATGTACGCATTTACATTATTTAATGTGTGTTTTGTATATATATTTTTATGCAAATTTACTTTATTTTATGTGCATTTTTGTACATATATTTTTTTAGAAATTTGCGTTATTTTATGTGTATTTGTATATGTTTTCTCATGCAAATTTACATTATTTTATTCCTATTTTGTTTATTTATTTTGATACGAATGAAAAAAGATATACAAAATATACATAAAATAAACTAAATTTGTATTAAAATATATATACAAAATACATAAAATAATGTAAATTTGTATCAAAATATTTTAACAGATGCGCATAAAATAACGTAAATTTGTTTTAAAATATACAAAATACACATTAAATAATGTAAATATGTATAAAAAATATATACAAAACACAAATAGAATAATGTAAAATCGTATCAAAATAAATACACAGAATATTAATAAAACAATGTAAATTTGTATGAAAATAAAGATGCAAAATACCCATTAAATAACGCATTTTTTATAAAAATATATATACCAAAATACACATGAAAAAATAATTTGTATTAAAATAAATATACAAAATACACATACAATAAGGTAAATCTGTATTGAAATAGATATGCAAAATACATATAAAACAATGTAAATTTGTTTCAAAATATATATACGAATACACATAAAATAACGTAGATTTGTATAAAAATATATATACAAAATACACATAAAATGAAGTAAATACGTATAAGAAAATGTATTCAAAATACACATAAAATAATGTAAATTCGTATCAAAATAAATAAACAAAATACCAATAAAAGAATGTGTATTTGTATAAATATAAATATACAAAATACACATAAAATAACGTAAATTTGTATAAAACTATATACATAAATACACAGAAGTTATTAAATTTGTATGAAAATAGATATACAAAATGCAGATTAAATAAGCTAAATTTGAATTGAAATGTATATAGAAAATACATAAAATAATGTAAATTTGTATCAAAATATTTATAAAAATACATATAATAACGTAAATTTGTTTTAAAATATATAAACAAAATACACATTAAGTAATGTAAATACGTATAAAAAATATGTACAAAATACACATATAATCATGTAATTCGTATCAAACTAAATAAACAAAATATCAATAAAATAATGTAAATTTGAATGAGAAAACATATACAAATACATATAAAATAACGCTAATTTCCATAAAAATATATGTCCAAAAATGAACGTAAAATAAAATAACTTTGGATAAAAATATATATACAAAACACACATTAAATAATGTAAATGCGTACATAAAATAACCTAAATTTGTATAAAACTATATACAAAAATACACAAAAATAATTTAAATTTGTATGAAAAGAAATATACAAAATACACATATAATTAGGTTAATTTGTATTGAAATACATATACAAAATACATATAAAATAATGTAAATTTGAAAGAAAATATATAAACAAATACGCATATAATAACGTAAATTTGTATGAAATATATAATCAAAATACACATTAAATAATGTAAATATGTATAAAATAATATATACAAAACACAAATAGAATAATTTAAAATCGTATCAAAATATATACACAGAATATTAATAAAATAATGTAAATTTGTATGAAAATTAAGATGCAAAATACCTATAAAATAACGCATTTTTTATAAAAATATTGATACCAAAATACACATAAAATATTTGAATTTGTATTAATATAAATATACAAAATGCGCATACAATAAGGTAAATTTGTATTGAAATAGATATGCAAAATACATATCAAATAATGTAAATTTGTTTCAATATATATATACGAATACACATAAAATAAAGTAGATTTCTATAAAAATACATATACAAAATACACATAATATTAAGTAAATACGTATAAAAAAATGTATACAAAATACACATAAAATAATGTAAATTCGTATAAATGTATATAAACTATATACCAATAAAAGAATGTGTATTTGTATAAATATAAATATACAAAATGCTCATAAAATAACGTAAATTTATATAAAACTATATACATAAAATAACGCAAATTTCTATAAAAATATATGTACAAAAATGAACGTAAAATAAATTTACATAAAAATATATATACAAAACACACTTTAGATAATGTAAATGAGTATAAAAATATGTATACAAAATACCTATGAAATAATCTAAATTCGTATCGAATTAAATTAAGAAAATATCAATAAAATAATGTAATTTTGGATGAAAATATATATACAAAATACACATAAAATAACCTAAATACAAATACAAATATACACATAAAATAATTTAAAATTGAATGAAATAAATATACAAAATAAACATAAAATAAGGTAAATTTGTAATGAAATATATGAAAAAATACACATAAAATAATATAAATTTGCATGAAAATATTTACAAATACACATTAAATAACATAACCTTGTATAAAATTTGTATCAAAATATATACTTATACACACAATAAAATAACGTAATTTTTTTATGAAAATGTATATACAAAATACACATAAAATAATTTAAATACGTAGAAAAATATATATACAAAAACACATAAAATAATGTAAATTTGTATGAAAATATATAAACAAATACACATAAAATAATGTAAATTTGGATAAAATATATATACAAAATGAACATTAAATAATGTAAATATGTATAAAAAAAAATATACAAAATACACATAGAATAATGTTAAATCGTATCAAAATAAATAAAGAGAATATCAATAAAATAATGTAAATTTGTATGAAAATAAAGATGCAAAATAATCATATAATAACGCATATTTGCATAAAAATATATATACAAAAATACATATAAAATAGTTAAATTTGTATTAAAATAAATATACAAAATGCACGTACAATAAAATAAAATTTGTATTGAAATAGATATACAAAATACACATCATTAATAAAATTTGTATTAAAATTAATATACAAAATGCACATACAATAAGGTAAATTTGTATTGAAAAAATATGCAAAATACACATAAAATAATGTAAATTTGTTTCAAAATATATATACGAATACACATAAAATAACGCAGATTTCTATAGAAATATATATACAAAATACACTTGAAATAATGTAAATACGTATAAAATATATATACAAAATACACATTAAATAATGTTAATTCGTGTCAAAATAAATAAACAAAATATCATGAAAAGAATGTGTATTTGTATGAAAATAGATATACAAAATACACATAAAATAACCTAAATTTGTATAAAACTATATACAAAAATACACAAAAATAATTTAAACTTGTATGAAAATAAATATACAAAAAACATATAAAAATAGGTAAATTTGTATTGAAATACATATACAAAATACACATAAAATAATGTAAATTTGAATGAAAATATATAAACATATAGACTTAAAATAACGTAAATTTGTATCAAATATATATACAAAAAAAAACATTAAATAATGTAAATATGTATAAAAAAATATATACAAAACACAAATAAAATAATGTAAAATCGTTAATAAAATAATGTAAATATGTATGAAAATTAAGATGCAAAATACCCATAAAATAACGCATTTTTTTTTTAAATATAAATACGAAAAAACATAAAATATTTGATTTTGTATTAAAATAAATAGATATACAAAATACACATAAAATAAACTAAATTTGAATCGAAATATATATACAAAATACATAAAATAATGTAAATTTGTATCAAAATACCTATACAAATACACATATAATAACGTAAATTTGTATAAAAATATATAAACAAAATACACATTAAATAATGTAAATACGTATAAAAAATGTAAAAAATACACAAAAAATCATGTAATTCGTATCAAAATAAATAGACAAAATACCAATAAAATAATGTAAATTTCTATGAGAAAACATATACAAAATACACATAAATAACGCAAATATCAATAAAAATATATATAATATAATATATTTTTATACATATATAAAATATTTAATGTATATATTTTATCCAAATTTACGTGATTTTATATGTATTTGTTTATATATTTTCATACAAATTTACATTATTTTATGTGAGTTTTGTATATGTATTTCAATACAAATTTGCCTAACTTTATGTGTATTTTGCATATCTATTTTCAAACAAATTTAAATTATTTTTGTGTATTTTTGTATATATTTTTATACAAATTTTAGTTATTTTATTTGTTTTTTGTATATATATTTTCCTACAAATATACATTCTTTTATTGGAATTTTGTGTATTTAATTTTTTACGAATTTACATTATTTTATGTGTATTTTATATATACATTTTCATAAAAATTTACGTTATTTTATTGTGTGTATTCGTATATATTTTGAAACATTTTATACAAATTCATGTTATTTTATGTGTATTTGTATATATATTTTCATACAAATTTATATTATTTTATGTGTATTCTTACATATATTTTATTACAAATATACCTTATTTTATGTTTATTTTGTATATTTATTTCATTCAATTTTAAATTATTTAATGTGTATATTTGTATATGTATTTAGGTTATTTTATGTGTGTTTTCTATATATATATTTTCATCCAAAATTACATTATTTTATTGTTATTTTCTTAATTTAACTCGATACGAATTTAGATTATTTCATAGGTATTTTGTATACATATTTTTATACTCATTTACATTATCTAATGTTTGTTTTGTATATATTATTTTATGCAAACTAATTTTATGTGCATTTTTGTACATATATTTTTATAGAAACTTAAAACGTTATTTTATGTGTGTTTTGTATATGTTTTCTCATACAAATTTACACTATTTAATTAGTTTTTTGTTTATTTATTTTTATACGAATGACTTGATTATTGGTGTATTTTGTAAATATTTTTTTTATACGTATTTACATTACTTAATGTGTATTTTTTTTTTTACAAATTTACGTTATTATATGTGTATTTGTTAAAAATATTTTGAAACGAATTTACTTTATTTTATGTATTTTGTATATATATTTCAATTCAAATTTAGCTTATTTTGTGTGTATTTTGTATATCTATTTTCATACAAATTTAATTACTTCTGTGTATTTTTGTATATAGTTTTATACAATTTACGTTATTTTATATGCATTTTGTATATTTATATTTATACAAATACACATTTTCTTATTGGTATTTTGTTTATTTATATTTATTCGAATTTACATTATTTTATGTGTATTTTGTATACATTTTTGATTCGAATTTACTTAATTTTATTTGTATTTTGTATATATATATATATATATATATATATATATAAATATATATATATATATAAAAATATATATATATATATATATATATATATATATATATATATATATATATTTATAGAAATCTACGTTATTTTATGTGTATTCGTATATATATTTCGAAACAAATTTACATTGTTTTATATGTATTTTGCATATCTATTTCAATACAAATTTACCTTATTGTATAAGCATTTTGTGTATTTATTTTAATACAAATTCAAATATTTTATGTGTATTTTGGTATATATAATTTTATAAAAAATGCGTTATTTTATAGGTATTTTGCATCTTAGTTTTCATACCAATGTACATTATTTTATTAATATTCTGTGTATATATTTTGATACGGTTTTATATTATACTATTTGTGTTTTGTATATATTTTTTTATACATATTTTCATTTAATGTGCATTTTTTATATATATTTTATACAAATTAACGTCACTTTAAGTGTATTTGTTTATATAATTTCATTCAAATTTACATTATTTTAAGTGTATTTTGTATATATATTTCAATACAAATTTACCTAATTTTATGTGTATTTTGTATATTTATTTTCATACAAATTTAATTTTTTTGTGTGTTTTTTTGTATATACATATAGAGTAAATTTCTATGAAAATATATATTCAAAATACATATAAAATTATGTAAATAAGTATAAAAATATATATATCAAATACACCTAAAAAAATGAAAATTCGTATCAAAATAAATAAACAAAATTCCGATAAAAGAACGTATATTTGTAGGAAAATAAATATACAAAATACACATAAAATTACGAAAATTTGAATAAAAGTATATACAAAAAAACAAAAAAATTAATTTCAATTTGTATGAAAATAGATATACAAAATACACATATAATTAGTTAAATTTGTATTTAAATACATGTACAAAATACACATAAAATAATGTAAATTTGTATGAAATGAAAACAAATTCACATAAAATAACGTACATTTGTATAAAATAGATATACAAAATATACATAGAATAATGTAAAATCGTATCAAAATAAATACACAGAATATCAATAAAATAATGTAATTTTGTATGAAAATAAAGATGCAAAATACCCATAAAATAAAGCATATTTTTTTTAAAATACATATACAAGAATACACATAGAATAATTGAATTTGTATTAAAATTAATATACAAAATGCACGTACAATAAGGGAAATTTGTATTGAAAAAATATACAAAATGCACATAAAACAATGTATATTTGTTTCAAAATATATATACGAATACACATAAAATAACGTATATTTCTAAAGAAATATATATACAAAATACACATGAATTGACGTAAATACGTATAAAAATATATATACACAATAAACATTAAATAATGTAAATTCGCATCAAAATAAATAAACAAAATATCAATAAAAGGATGTGTATTTGTATGAAAATAGATATACAAAATACACCTAAAATATTGTAAATTTGTATAAAACTCTATTAAAAAAATACACAAAAATAATTTAAATTTGTATAAAAATATATATACAAAATACACATAAAACTAGTTAAATTTCTATTAAAATACATATACAAAATACACATAAAATAATTTAAATTTGAATGAAAATATATAAACAAATACACTTAAAATAACGTAAATTTGTATGAAATATATATAGAAAATACACATTAAATAATGTAAATATGTATAAAAAAATATATACAAAACACAAATAAAATAATGTAAAATAGTATCAAAATAAATACAGAGAATATTAATTAAATAATGTAAATTTGTATGAAAATAAAGATGCAAAATACCCATAAAACAACGCATTTTTTATGAAAATATATATACCAAAATACACATAAAATATTTAAATTTGTATTACAATAAATATACATAATGCACATACAATAAGGTAAATTTGTATTGAAATAGATATGCAAAATACATATAAAACAATGTAAATTTGTTTCAAAATATATATACGAATACACATAAAATAACGTAGATTTCTATAAAAATATATATACAAAATACACATAAAATGAGGTAAATACGTATAAGAAAATGTATACAAAATACACATAAAATAATGTAAATTCGTATCAAAATAAATAAACTAAATGCCAATAAAAGAATGTTTACTTGTATAAATATAAATATACAAAATACACATAAAATAACGTAAAATTGTATAAAACTATATACAAAAATAAACAAAAATAATTAAATTTGTATGAAAATAGATATACAAAAGACACATAAAATAAGCAAAATTTGAATTGAAATAAATATAGAAAATACATAAAATAATGTAAATTTGTATCAAAATATATATTCAAATACACATATATTAAAATTAATATACAAAATGCGTATATAATAAGGTAAATTTGTATTGAAAAATATGCAACATACACGTTTACTCATACAAATTTATATTATTTTATTGGTATTTTGTTTATTTATTTTGATACGAATTACATGATTATATGTGTATTTTGTACATATTTCTTTATACGTATTTACATTATTTAATGAGTATTTTGTTTATATATTTTCATACAAATTTACGTTATTATATGTGTATTTGTATAAATATTTTGATACAAATTTACTTTATTTCATGTATTTTGTATATATATTTCAATTCAAATTTAGCTTATTTTGTGTGTATTTTGTATATATTTTCATACAAATTTAATTACTTCTGTGTATTTTTGTATATAGTTTTATATAAATTTACGTTATTTTATGTGTATTTTGTATATTTATATTTATACAAATACACATTCTTTTATTGGTATTTTGTTTATTTATTTTGATACTAATTTACATTATTTTATGTGTATTTTGTATACATTTTTTATACGTATTTACTTAATTTTATGTGTATTTTGTATATATATTTTATAGAAATCTACCTTATTTTATGTGTATTCGTATATATATTTTGAAACAAATTTACATTGTTTTATATGTGTTTTGCATATCTATTTCAATACAAATTTACCTTATTGTATGTGTTTTTTGTATATTTATTTTAATACAAATATAATTTTTTGATGTGTCTTTTGGTATATATATTTTTATAAATAAAAAAAATGCGTTATTTTATGGGTATTTTGCTTCTTTATTTTCATACAAATTTACATTATTTTATTAATATTCTGTGTATTTATTTTGATACGATTTTACATTATTCTATTTGTGTTTTGTACATATTTTTTTATACAAATTTACGTTATTTTAAGTGTATTTGTTTATGTATTTTCATTCAAATTTACATTATTTTATGTGTATTTTGTGTATGTATTTCAATACAATTTTACCTAATTTTATGTGTATTTTGTATATTTATTTTCATACAAATTTAAAATATTTTTATTTATTTTTGTATATAGTTTGATACAAATTTAGGTTATTTTATGTGTATTTTGTATATCTATTTTCATAAAAATACACATTCTTTTATTGATAATTTGTTTATTTATTTTGACGCGAATTTTATGTGAATTTGTTTTCATTTCACACAAATTTACATTATTTTATGTGTATTTTGTACATGTATTTAAATACAAATTTAGCTAATTATATGTGTATTTTGTATATCTATTTTCATACAAATTGAAATTTATTTTTTTGTTTTTTTTTGTATATATTTTTATTCAAATTTTCGTAATCTTATAAAAATATATATACCAAAATACACATAAAATATTTAAATTTGCATTGAAATAAATATACAAAATGCACATACAATAAGGTAAATTTGTATTGAAAGAGATATGCAAAAATACATATAAAACAATGTAAATTTGTTTCAAAATATATATACGAAAACAAAAAAAAACGTAGATTTTGATAAAAATATATATACAAAATACACATAAAATTAAGTAAATACGTATAAAAAAATGTATACAAAATACACATAAAATAATGTAAATTCGAATTAAAATAAATAAACAAAATACCAATAAAAGAATGTGTATTTGGATAAATATAAATATACAAAATACACATACAAAATAAACAAAAAATAAGGTAGATTTGTAAAAAAATATATGTACAAAATACACATAAAATAATGTAAATTTATATAAAAATATATATACAAATACACATAAAATACCATGAATTTGTATAAAAATATATATTCAAAATAAATATTAAATAATGTAAAAGCATATAAAAATATATATACAAAGTACATATAAAATAATGTAAATTCGTATCAATATAAATCAACAAAACACCAATAAAATAATATATATTTGAATGAAAATAAATTTACAAAATACACATAACATAACTAAAATTTGTATCAAAATATATACAAAAATACATAGAAATAATTTGAGTTTGTATGAAAATAGATATACAAAATACACATAAAACTAGGTAAATTTCTTTTGAAATGTATATACAAAATACCCATAAAATATTGTAAATTTGTGTCAAAATATATAAACAAATACACATAAAATAACGTAAATTTGTATGAAAAATATATACAAAATACACTTAGAATAATGTCAATTCGTATCAAAATGAATGAGCAGAATATCAATAAAATAATGTAAATTTGTATGAAAATAAAGATGCAAAATACCAAAAAAATTAAAGCATATGTTTAAAAAATACAGATACAAAAATACACATCGAATAATTAAATTTGTATTAAAATTAATATACAAAATGCGTATATAATAAGGTAAATTTGTATTGAAAAAATATGCAACATACACGTTTACTCATACAAATTTATATTATTTTATTGGTATTTTGTTTATTTATTTTGATACGAATTACATGATTATATGTGTATTTTGTAAATATTTTTTTATACGTATTTACATTATTTAATGTGTATTTTGTTTATATATTTTCATACAAATTTACGTTATTATATATATTATTATTAAATATTTTGATACAAATTTACTTTATTTCATGTATTTTGTATATATATTTCAATTCAAATTTAGCTTATTTTGTGTGTATTTTGAATATATTTTCATACAAATTTAATTACTTCTGTGTATTTTTGTATATAGTTTTATATAAATTTACGTTATTTTATGTGTATTTTGTATATTTATATTTATATAAATACACATTCTTTTATTGGTATTTTGTTTATTTATTTTGATACGAATTTATATTATTTTATTTTTTTTGTATACATTTTTTTATACGTATTTACTTCATTTTCTGTGTATTTTGTATATATATTTTTATAGAAATCTACGTTATTTTATGTGTATTCGTATATATATTTTGAAACAAATTTACATTGTTTTATATGTATTTTGCATATCTATTTCAATACAAATTTACCTTATTGTATGTGTTTTTTTATATTTATTTTAATAGAAATTTAATTTTTTGATGTGTATTTTGGTATATATATTTTTATAAATAAAAAAATGCGTTATTTTATGGGTATTTTGCTTCTTTATTTTCATACAAATTTACATTATTTTATTAATATTCTGTGTATTTATTTTGATACGATTTTACATTATTCTATTTGTGTTTTGTACATATTTTTTTATACAAATTTACGTTATTTTAAGTGTATTTGTTTATGTATTTTCATTCAAATTTACATTATTTTATGTGTATTTTGTGAATGCATTTCAATACAAATTTACCAAATTTTATGTGTATTTTGTATATTTATTTTCATTCAAAATTAAAATATTTTTTGTGTATTTTTGTATATAGTTTGATACAAATTTAGGTTATTTTATGTGTATTTTGTATATCTATTTTCATACAAATACATATTCTTTTATTGATATTTTGTTTATTTATTTGACGCGAATTTACATTATTTAATGTGTATTTTGTATATATATTTTTTATACGTATTAACATCATTTTATGTGTATTTTGTATAGTTTTAAACAAATTTATATTATTTAATGTGTATTTTGTATATATATATTTATACAAATACACATTCTTTTATTGGTATTTTGTTTATTTATTTTGATACTAATTTACATTATTTTATGTGTATTTTGTATACATTGTTTGTACGTATTTACTCAATTTTATGTGTATTTTGTATATATGTTTTTTATAGAAATCTACCTTATTTCATGTGTATTCGTATATATATTTTGAAACAAATTTACATTGTTTATATGTATTTTGCATATCTATTTTTGTGTATTCTGTATTTATTTTTATTATACATAGAATAATGTAAAATCGTATCAAAATAGGTACACAGAATATCAATAAGATAATTTAAATTTGTATGAAAATAAAGATGCAAAATGCCCATAAGATAAAGCATATTTTTAAAAAAAAATACATATGCAAAAATACACATAGAATAATTAAATTTGTATTAATATTAATATACAAAATGCACACATACAATAAGGTAAATTTGTATTGAAAAAAAACTCAAAATACAAATAAAACAGTGTAAATTTGTTTCAAAATATATATACGAATACACATAAAATAACGTAGATTTCTATAGAAATATATATACAAATATATATATATATATATATATATATATATATATATATATATATATATATATATATATATATATATATATATATATATATATATATATATATATATATATATATATATATATATATATATATATATATATATATATATATATATATATATATATATATATATATATATATATATATATATATATATAATGTACATTCGTGACAAAATAAATAAACAAAATATCATGAAAAGAATGTGTATTTGTATGAAAATAAATAATAGGTAATAAATTTGTATGTAATATATATGCAAGATACACATTAAATAATGTAAATATGTATAAAAAAAAATTTATACAAAAAACAAATAGAATAATGTAAAATCGTATCAAAATAAATACACCGAATATTAATAAAATAATGTAAATCTGTATGAAAATAAAGATGCAAAATTCCCATCAAATAGCTAATTTCTTATAAAAATATATATACCAAAATACACATAAAATATTTAAATTTGTATTGAAATAAATATACAAAATGCACATACAATAAGGTAAACTTCTGTTAAAAGAGATATGCAAAAATACATATAAAAAATTGTAAATTTGTTTCAAAATATATATACGAATACACATAAAATAACGTAGATTTCTATAAAAATATATATACAAAATACACATAAAATTAGGTAAATACGTATAAAAAAAATGTAAACAAAACACACATAAAATAATATAAATTCGAAACAAAATAAATAAACAAAATACCAATAAAAGAATGTGTATTTGTTCTGTGAATTTTTGTATATAGTTTTATACAAATTTACGATATTTTATGTGTATTTTGTATATTTATATTTATACAAATACACATTCTTTAACTGGTATTTTGTTTATTTATTTTGATACGATTTTTATGTGTATTTTGTATTCATTTTTTTATACGTATTTACTTCATTTTATGTGTATTTTGTATATATTTTTATAGAAATCTACGTTATTTTATGTGTATTCGTATATATATTTTGAAACAAATTTACATTGTTTTATATGTATTTTGCATATCTATTTCAATACAAATTTACCTTAAAGTATGTGCATTTTTTATATTTATTTTAATAAAAATTTTAATATTTTATGTGTATTTTGGTATATATATTTTTATAAAAAATGCGTTATTTTATGGCTATTTTGCATCTTTATTTACATACAAATTTACATTATTTAAATAATATTCTGTGTATTTATTTTGATACGATTTTTCATTATTCTATATGTGTTTTGTATATATTTTTTTATACATATTTACATTATTTAATTAGTATTTTGTATATATATTTGATACAAATTTACGTTATTTTAATTGTATATGTTTATATATTTTCATTCAAATTTCCATTATTTTATGTGTATTTTGTATATGTATTTCAATACAAATTTACCTAATTTTATGTGTATTTTGTATATTTATTTTCATACAAATTTAAATTATTTTTGTGTATTTTTGTATATAGTTTTATACAAACTTAGGTTATTTTATGAGTATTTTGTATATCTATTTTCATACAAATACACATTCTTTTATTGATATTTTGTTTATTTATTTTGACGAGAATTTAAATTATTTAATGTGTATTTTGTATGTATATATTTTTATACGTATTTACATCATTTCATGTGTATTTTGTATATATATTTCTATAGAAATGTACGTTATTTTATGTGTATTCGTTTATAGATTTTTAAACAAATTTACGCTTTAATGTGAATTTTGTATATTTTTTCAATACAAATTTACCTTATTGTACGTGCATTTTGTATATTAATTTTAATACAAATTTAATTATTCTATGTGTATTTTTGTATATGTATTTTTAAAAGAATATGCTTTATTTTATGGGTATTTTGCATCTTTATTTTCATACAAAATTACATTATTTTATTGATATTCTGTGTATTTACTTTGATACGATTTTACATTATTCTATGTGTATTTTGTATATATTTTTCATTTAATTTAGCTTATTTTATGTGTATTTTGTATATCTATTTATTTTAATACAAAATCAAATATTTTATGTTTTTTCGTATATATATTTTTATAAAAAATGCGTTATTTTATGGGTATTTTGCATCTTAATTTTCATACAAATTTACATTATTTTATTAATATTTTCTGTAATTATTTTGATACGATTTTACATTATTTTATTTGTGTTTTGTATATATATTTTTATACATATTTACATTATTTAATGTGTTTTTTGTATATATATTTGATACAAATTTACGTTATTTTAGGTCATATGTTTATATATTTTCATTCAAATCTACATTATTTTATGTGTATTTTGTATATGTATTTTAATACAAATTTACCTAATTTTATATGTTTTTTGTATATTTATTTTCATACAAGTTTAAATTATTTTTGTGTATTTTTGTTTATAGTTTTATACAAATTTAGGTTATTTTATTTGTATTTTGTATATCTATTTTCATACAAATATACATTCTTTTCATGATATTTTGTTTATTTATTTTGACACGAATTAACATTATTTAATGTGTATTTTGTATATATATTTTTATACGTATTTACTTTATTTCAAGTGTATTTTGTATATATATTTCTATAGAAATCTGCGTTATTATATGTGTATTCGTATATATATTTTGAAACAAATTTACATTGTTTTATGAGTATTTTCCATATTTTTTCAATACAAATTTAACTTATTGTATGTGCATTTTGTATATTAATTTTAATACAAATTTGATTAATCTATGTGAATTTTTGTATATGTATTTTTATAAAAATATGCTTTATTTTATGGGTATTTTGCATCTTTATTTTCATACAAATTTACATTATTTTATTGATATTCTGTGTATTTATTTTAATATGATTTTACATTATTCTATGTGTATTTTGTATATATATTTTATATAAAATGTATTTGTTTTCATTTCATACAAATCTACATTATTTTATGTACTTTTTGTACATGTATACACATAAAATATTTAAATTTGTATTGAAATAAATATACAAAATGCACACACAATAAGGTAATCTTCTATTGAAAGAGATATGCAAAAATACATATAAAACAATGTAAATTTGTTTCAAAATATATATACGAATACACATAAAATAACGTAGATTTCTATAAATATATATATACAAAATACACATAAAATTAAGAAAATACGTCTAAAAAAATGTAAACAAAATACACATAAAATAATGTAAATTCGAAACAAAATAAATAAGCAAAATACCAATAAAAGAATGTGTATTTGTATAAATATAAATGTACAAAATACACATACAAAATAAACATAAAATAAGGTAAATTTGTAATGAAATATATGTACAAAATACACATAAAATAATGTAAATTTATATGAAAATATATATACAAATACATATAAAATACCATGAATTTGTATAAAATTATATATTCAAAATAAATATTAAATAATGTAAATGCGTATAAAAATATATATAAAAAGTACATATAAAATAATGTAAATTCGTATCAATATAAATCAACAAAATACCAATAAAATAATATATATTTGAATGAAAATAGATTTACAAAATACACATAACATTACTAAAATTTGTATTGAAATATATACAAAAATACATAAAAATAATTTGAGTTTGTATGAAAATAGATATTCAAAATACATATAAAACGAGGTAAATTTCTTTTGAAATATATATACAAAATACCAATAAAATATTGTAAATTTGTGTCAAAATATATAAACAAATACACATAAAATAACTTAAAATAACGTAAATATGTCTCAAATATATATACAAAAAACACATTAAATAATGTAAATATGTATAAAAAAATATATACAAAAAATAAATAAAATAATGTAAAATCGTATCAAAATAAATACAGAAAATATTAATAAAATAATGTAAATTTGTATGAAAATTAAGATGCAAAATACCCATAAAATAACGCATTTTTTATTAAAATATATATACGAAAAAACATAAAATATTTGATTTTGTATTAAAATAAATAGATATACATTCTTTTATTGGTATTTTGTTTATTTATTTTGTTTCGAATTTACATTATTTTATTTGTATTTTGTTTACATTTTTTTATACGTATTTACTTAATTTTATGTGTATTTTGTATATATATTTTTATAGAAATCTACGTTATTTTATGTGTATTCGTATATATATTTTGAAACAAATTTACATTGTTATATATGTATTTTTGCATTTCTCTTTCAATAGAAGTTTACTTTATTGTATGTGCATTTTGTATATTTATTTCAATACAAATTTAAATATTTTATGTGTATTTTGGTATATATATTTTTATAAGAAATGCGCTATTTGATGGGAATTTTGCATCTTTATTTTCATACAAATTTACATTATTTTGTTAATATTCCGTGTATTTATTTTGATACGATTTTACATTATTCTATTTGTTTTTTGTATATATATTTTTTTATACATATTTACATTATTTAAATGTATCTTGCATATATATTACATATAAATTTATTATCTATTATTTATTTTCATACAAATACACATTCTTTTCATGATATTTTGTTTATTTATTTTGTCACGAATTTACATTACTTAATATGTATTTTATATATATATATATATATATATATATATATATATATATATATATATATATATATATATATATATATATATATATATATATATATATATATATATATATATATATATATATATATATATATTTTATACGTATTTACATAATTTCATGTGTATTTTGTATATATATTTCTATAGAAATCTACGTTATTTTATGTGTATTCGTATATATATTTTGAAACAAATTTACTCTGTTTTATTTGTATTTTGCGCTTTTTTTCAATACAAATTTACCTTATTGTATGTGTGCATTTTGTATATTAATTTTAATACAAATTTAATTATTCTATGTGTATTTTTGTATATGTATTTAAAAAAAAATATATGCTTTGTCTTATGGGTATTTTGCATCTTTATTTTCATACAAATTTAAATTATTTTATTGATATTCTGTGTACTTATTTTGATACGATTTTACATTATTCTATGTATAACAAAAATAAATACAGAATACACAAAAATAGATATGCAAAATACATATAAACAATGTAAATTTGTTTCAAAATATATATACGAATACACATGAAATAAGGTAGATTTCTATAAAAATATATATATAAAATACACATAAAATTAAGTAAACACGTATAAAAAATGTATACAAAATAAACAAAAAATAATGCAAATTAGTATCAAAATAAATAAACAAAATACCAATAAAAGAATGTGTATTTGTATAAATATATATATATACAAAATACACATTAAATAATATAAATTTGTTTAAAACTATACAGAACACACATGAAATGATGTAAATACGTATAAAAATATATATACAAAATACACATTAAATAATGTAAATTCGCGTCAAAATAAATAAACAAAATATCAATAAAAGAATGTGTATTTGTATGAATATAAATATACAAAATTCTATAAATATATATATACAAAACACACATAAAATGAAGTAAATACGTATAAAAAAATGTATACAAAATACACATAAAATAATGTAAATTCGTATCAAAAAAAATAAACAAAATACCAATAAAAGAATGTGTATTTGTATGAATATAAATATACAAAATACACATAAAATAACGTAAATTTATATAAAACTATATACAAAAATACACAGAAGTAATTAAATTTGTTTGAAAATATATACAAAATACACACGAAATAAGCTAAATTTGAAATGAAATATATATACAAAATACATGAAATAAAGTAAATTTGTATCAAAATATTTATACAAATACACATATAATAAAGTAAATTTGTAGGAAAATATATAAACAAAATACACATTAAATAATGTAAATGTGTATAAAAAAATAAGTACAAAATACACATATAATCATGTAACTGGTATCAAATTAAATAAACAAAATACCAATAAAATAATATAAATTTGTATGAGTAAACGTGTATGTTGCATATTTTTTCAATCCAAATTTACCTTATTATATACGCATTTTGTATATTAATTTTAATACAAATTTAATTATTCGATGTGTGTTTTTGTATCTGTATTTTTATAAACATATGATTTATTTTTTGGGTATTTTGCATCTTTATTTTCATACAAATTTACATTATTTTATTGATATTCTGCTCATTCATTTTGATACGAATTGACATTATTCTATGTGTATTTTGTATAAATTTTTCATTCAAATTTCCGTTATTTTATATTTAAAAATATGTACAAAATACACATATAATCATGTAATTCGTATCAAATTAAATAAACAAAATACCAATAAAATAATAAAAATTTGTATGAGTAAACGTGTATGTTGCATATTTTTTCAATACAAATTTACCTTATTATATACGCATTTTGTATATTAGTTTTAATACAAATTTAATTATTCGATGTGTATTTTTGTATCTGTATTTTTATAAACATATGCTTTATTTTTTGGGTATTTTGCATCTTTATTTTCATACAAATTTACATTATTTTATTGATATTCTGCTCATTCATTTTGATACGAATTGACATTATTCTATGTGTATTTTGTATATATTTTTCACACAAATTTACGTTATTTTATGTGTATTTGTTTATATATTTTGACACAAATTTACTATATTTTATGGGTATTTTGTATATACATTTCAAAAGAAATTTACCTAGTTTTATGTGTATTTTGTATATCTATTTTCATACAAACTCAAATTATTTCTATGTATTTTTGTATATATTTTAATACAAATTTTAGTTATGTTATGTGTATTTTGTAAATTTATTTTCATTCAAATATATATTATTTTATTGGTGTTTTGTTGATTTATATTGATACGAGTTTACATGATTTTATATGTACTTGTATATATATTTTTACACGCTTTTACATTATTTAATATTTATTTTGAAAATATATTTTTATACAAATTCTTGGTATTTTATGTGTATTTGTATATATATTTTTATATAAATTTACATTATTTTATGTGTATTTTGTACTTACATTTTTTTACAAATCTACCTAATTTTATGTTTATATTGTATGTGTATTTTGTATATATATATATTTATCCAAATACACATTCTTTTATTGGTATTTTGTTTATTTATTTTAATTCTAATTTACATTATTTTATGTGTATTTCGTATACATTTTTTTTATACGTATTTACTTAATTTTATGTGTATTTTGTATATATATTTTTATAGAAATCTACGTTTTTTTATTTGTATTCGTATATATATTTTGAAACAAATTTACATTGTTTTATATGTATTTTTGCATATCTCTTTCAATACAAATTTACCTTATTGTATGTGCATTTTGTATATTTATTTCAATGTTAATTTAAATATTTTATGATTACGAAAATTTGAATAAAAATATATACAAGAAAACAAAAAAATAAATTTCAATTTGTATGAAAATAGATATACAAAATACACATATAATTAGTTAAATTTGTATTTAAATACATGTACAAAATACACATGAAATAATGTAAATTTGTATGAAATGAAAGCAAATTCACATAAAATTCGCGTCAAAATAAATAAACAAAATATCAATAAAAGAATGTGTATTTGTATGAAAATAGATATACAAAATACACATAAAATAACCTAAATTTGTATCAAACTATATACAAAAATACACAAAAATATTTTAAATTTGTATAAAAATAGATATACAAAATACACATAAAATTAGGTAAATTTGTATTGAAATACATACACAAAGTACACATAAAATAATGTAAATTTGAATGAAAATACATAAACAAATACACTTAAAATAACGTAAATTTGTATAAAAAAATATGTACAAAACACAAATAGAATAATGTAAAATCGTATCAAAATAAATACACAGAATATTAATAAAATATTGTAAATTTGTATGAAAATAAAGAAGCAAAATACACATAAAATAACGCATTTTTTTTATTTATAAAAATATATATACCAAAATACACATCAAAAAATTAAATTTGTATTAAAATAAATATACAAAAAACACATACAATAAGGTAAATTTGTATTGAAATAGATATGCAAAATACATATAAAACAATGTAAATTTGTTTCAAAATATATATACGAATATACATAAAATAACGTAGATTTCTATAAAAATATATATACAAAATACACATAAAATGAAGTAAATACGTATAAAAAAATGTATACAAAAAACACATAAAATAATGTAAATTCGTATCAAAATAAATAAACAAAATACCAATAAAAGAATGTGTATTTGTATAAATATAAATATACAAAATACACATAAAATAACGTAAATTTATATAAAACTATATAGAAAAATACACAGAAGTAATTAAATTTGTATGAAAATATATACAAAATACACACAAATTAAGCTAAATTTGAATTTAAATATATATACAAAATACATGAAATAAAGTAAATTTGTATCAAAATACTTATACAAATACACGTATAATAACGTAAATTTGTATGAAAATATATAAACAAAATACACATTAAATATTGTAAATACGTATAAAAAATATGTACAAAATACACATATAATCATGTAATTCGTATCAAAATAAATAAACAAAATACCAATAAAATAATATAAATTTGTATGAGTAAACGTGTATGTTGCATATTTTTTCAATACAAATTTACCTTATTATATACGCATTTTGTATATTAATTTTAATACAGATTTAATTATTCGATGTGTATTTTTGTATCTGTATTTGAATATATATTTTTATACGCTTTTACATTATATAATATTTATTTTGAATATATATTTTTATATAAATTCATGGTATTTTATGTGTATTTGTATATATATTTTTATATAAATTTACATTATTTTATGTGTATTTTGTACATATATTTTTTTACAAATCTACCTTATTTTATGTTTATTTTGTATTTGTATTTTGTATATTTATATTTATCCAAATACACATTCTTTTATTGGTATTTTGTTTATTTATTTTAATTCGAATTTATATTTTATGTGTATTTTATATTTTTTATACGTATTTACTTAATTTTAAGTGTATTTTGTATATATATTTTTATAGAAATCTACGTTTTTTTATTTGTATTCGTATATATATTTTGAAACAAATTTACATTGTTTTATATGTATTTTTGCATATCTCTTTCAATACAAATTTACCTTATTGTATGTGCATTTTGTATATTTATTTCAATGCAAATTTAAATATTTTATGTGTATTTTGGTATATATAGTTTTATAAGATTACGAAAATTTGAATAAAAATATATACAAAAAAACAAAAAAATAAATTTCAATTTGTATGAAAATAGATATACAAAATACACATATAATTAGTTAAATTTGTATTTAAATACATGTACAAAATACACATAAAATAATTTAAATTTTTATTAAATTAAAAAAAATTAAAATAAAATTATATTAAAAATAAATAAACAAAATATCAATAAAAGAATGTGTATTTGTATGAAAATAGATATACAAAATACACATAAAATAACCTAAATTTGTATCAAACTATATACAAAAATACGCAAAAATATTTTAAATTTGTATGAAAATAAATATACAAAATACACATAAAATTAGGTAAATTTGTATTGAAATACATACACAAAGTACACATAAAATAATGTAAATTTGAATGAAAATACATAAACAAATACACTTAAAATAACGTAAATTTGTATAAAAAAAATATGTACAAAACACAAATAGAATAATGTAAAATCGTATCAAAATAAATACACAGAATATTAATAAAATATTGTAAACTTGTATGAAATTAAAGAAGCAAAATACACATAAAATAACGCATTTTTTTTATTTATAAAAATATATATACCAAAATACACATCAAAAAATTAAATTTGTATTAAAATAAATATACAAAAAACACATACAATAAGGTAAATTTGTATTGAAATAGATATGCAAAATACATATAAAACAATGTAAATTTGTTTCAAAATATATATACGAATACACATAAAATAACGATGATTTGTATAAAAATATATATACAAAATACACATAAAATGAAGTAAATACGTATAAAAAAATGTATACAAAAAACACATAAAATAATGTAAATTCGTATCAAATTAAATAAACAAAATTCAATTTAAAGAATGTGTATTTGTATAAATATAAATATACAAAATACACATAAAATAACGTAAATTTATATAAAACTATATAGAAAAATACACAGAAGTAATTAAATTTGTATGAAAATATATACAAATTACACACAAATTAAGCTAAATTTGAATTTAAATATATATACAAAATACATGAAATAAAGTAAATTTGTATCAAAATACTTATACAAATACACGTATAATAACGTAAATTTGTATGAAAATATATAAACAAAATACACATTAAATATTGTAAATACGTATAAAAAATATGTACAAAATACACATATAATCATGTAATTCGTATCAAAATAAATAAACAAAATACCAATAAAATAATATAAATTTGTATGAGTAAACGTGTATGTTGCATATTTTTTCAATACAAATTTACCTTATTATATACGCATTTCGTATATTAATTTTAATACAAATTTAATTATTCGATGTGTATTTTTGTATCTGTATTTGTATACATATTTTTATACGCTTTTACATTATTTAATATTTATTTTGAATATATATTTTTATACAAATTCATGGTATTTTATGTGTATTTGTATATATATTTTTATATAAATTTACATTATTTTATGTGTATTTTGTACATATATTTTTTTACAAATCTACCTTATTTTATGTTTATTTTGTATGTGTATTTTGTATATTTATATTTATCCAAATACACATTATTTTATTGGTATTTTGTTTATTTATTTTAATTCGAATTTATATTATTTTATGTGTATTTTGTATACATTTTTTTATACGTATTTACTTAATTTTAAGTGTATTTTGTATATATATTTTTATAGAAATCTACGTTTTTTTATTTGTATTCGTATATATATTTTGAAACAAATTTACATTGTTTTATATGTATTTTTGCATATCTCTTTTAATACAAATTTACCTTATTGTATGTGCATTTTGTATATTTATTTCAATGCAAATTTAAATATTTTATGTGTATTTTGGTATATATAGTTTTATAAGATTACGAAAATTTGAATAAAAATATATACAAAAAAACAAAAAAATAAATTTCAATTTGTATGAAAATAGATATACAAAATACACATATAATTAGTTAAATTTGTATTTAAATACATGTACAAAATACACATAAAATAATGTAAATTTGTATGAAATGAAAACAAATTCACATAAAATTCGCGTCAAAATAAATAAACAAAATATCAATAAAAGAATGTGTATTTGTATGAAAATAGATATACAAAATACACATAAAATAACCTAAATTTGTATCAAACTATATACAAAAATACGCAAAAATATTTTAAATTTGTATGAAAATAAATATACAAAATACACATAAAATTAGGTAAATTTGTATTGAAATACATACACAAAGTACACATAAAATAATGTAAATTTGAATGAAAATACATAAACAAATACACTTAAAATAACGTAAATTTGTATAAAAAAAATATGTACAAAACACAAATAGAATAATGTAAAATCGTATCAAAATAAATACACAGAATATTAATAAAATATTGTAAACTTGTATGAAATTAAAGAAGCAAAATACACATAAAATAACGCATTTTTTTTATTTATAAAAAATATATATACAAAAATTTAATTTGTATTAAAATAAATATACAAAAAACACATACAATAAGGTAAATTTGTATTGAAATAGATATGCAAAATACATATAAAACAATGTAAATTTGTTTCAAAATATATATACGAATACACATAAAATAACGATGATTTGTATAAAAATATATATACAAAATACACATAAAATGAAGTAAATACGTATAAAAAAAATGTATACAAAAAACATAAATAATGTAAATTGTATCAAATTAAATAAACAAAATACCAATAAAAGAATGTGTATTTGTATAAATATAAATATACAAAATACACATAAAATAACGTAAATTTATATAAAACTATATACAAAAATACACAGAAGTAATTAAATTTGTAAGAAAATATATACAAAATACACACAAAATAAGCTAAATTTGAATTGAAATATATATACAAAATACATGAAATAAAGTAAATTTGTATCAAAATATTTTTACAAATACACATGTAATAACGTAAATTTGTATGAAAATATATAAACAAAATGCACATAAAATAATGTAAATACGTATAAAAAATATGTACAAAATACACATATAATCATGTAATTCGTATCAAAATAAATAAACAAAATACCAATAAAATAATATAAATTTGTATGAGTAAACGTGTATGTTGCCTATTTTGTTAATACAATTTTACCTTCTTATATACGCATTTTTATATTAATTTTAATATATGTGTATTTGAATATATATTTTGATACAAATTTACATTATTTTATGTATTTTCTATATTTATTTCAACTCAAATTTAGCTTATTTTATGTGTCTTTTGTATATCTATTTTCATACAAATTTAATTATTTTTGTTTATTTTTGTATATAGTTTTATACAATTTTACGTTATTTTATGTGTATTTTGGATATTTATATTTATACAAGTAAACATTCTTTTATTGGCATTTAGTTTATTTATTTTGATACGAATTTACATTATTTTATGTGTATTTTGTATACATTTTCTTATACGTATTTACTTCATTTTATGTGTATTTTGTATATATATTTTTATAGAAATCTACGTTATTTTATGTGTATTCGTATATATATTTTGAAACAAATTTTCATTGTTTTATATGTATTTTGCATATCTATTTCAATACAAATTTACCTTATTTTATGTGCATTTTGTATATTTATTGTAATACAAATTTAAATATTTTATGTGTATTTTGGTATATATATTTTCATAAAAAATGCGTTGTTTTATGGGTATTTTGCATATTTATTTTCATACAAATTTACATTATTTTATTAATATTCTGTGTATTTATTTTGATACTATTTTACATTATTCTATTTGTGTTTTGTATATATTTTTTATACATATTTACATTATTTAATGTGTATTTTCTATATATATTTCATACAAATTTACGTTATTTGAAGTGGATGTGTTTAGATATTTTCATTCAAATTTACATTATTTTATGTGTATTTTGTATATTTATTTCAATAGAAATTTAACTAATTTTATGTGTCTTTGTATATATATTTTTATACAAATTTAAATTATTTTTGTGTATTTTTTAATAGAGTTTTATACAAATTTACAATATTTTATGTGTATTTTGTATATCTATTTTCATACAAATACACATTCTTTTATTGATATTTTGTTTATTTATTTTGATGCGAATTTACATTATTTAATGTGTATTGTGTATATATATTTTTATACGTATTGACGTCATTTCATGTGTATTTTTTATATATATTTCTATAGAAATATATGTTATTTTATGTGTATTCGTATATATATTTTGAAACAAATATACATTGTTTAATGTGCATTTTGTATATTTTTTCAATACAAATTTCCCTTATTATACGTGCATTTTGTATATTAATTTTAATACAAATTTAATTATTCTATGTGTATTCTTTATTTTTAAAAAAATATGCTTTATTTTATGGGTATTTTGTATCTTTATTTTCATACAAAATTACATTATTTTATTGATATTCTGTGTATTTATTTTGATACGATTTTACATTATTCTATGTATATTTTGTATATCTATTTTATACAAATGTACGTTATTTTATGTGAATTTGTTTTCATTTCATACAAATTTACATTATTTTATGTGTATTTTGTATATGTATTTAAATACAAATTTAACTAATTATATGTGTATTTTGTATATCTATTTTCATACAAATTGAAATATATTTTTTTATTTTTTTGTATACATTTTTATTCAAATTTTCGTAATTTTATGTGTATTTTGTATATTTATTTTCCTACAAATATACGTTCTTTTATCGGAATTTTGTTTATTTATTTTGATACGAGTTTTCATTTTTTTAGGTGTTTTTGATATAATTATTTTTATACTTATTTACATAATTTTATATGTATTTTGAATATATACTTTCATAGAAATTTACTCTATATGTATATACAAAAAAACACAAAAATAATTTAAATTTGTATGAAAATAAATATACAAAATACACATAAAATTAGGTAAATTTGTATTGAAATACATATACAAAATACACTTAAAATAATGTAAATTTGAATGAAATTATATAAACAAATACACTTAAAATGACGTTAATTTGTATAAAATATATATAAAAAATACATTAAATAATGAAAATATGTATAAAAAAATATATACAAAACACAAATAGTATAATATAAAATCGTATCAAAATATATACACAGAATATTAATAAAATAATGTACATTTGTATGAAAACTAAGATGCAAAATTCCTATAAAATAACGCATTTTTTATAAAATTATATATACCAAAATACACATAAAATATTTGAATTTGTATTAAAATAAATATACAAAATGCACATACAATAAGGTAAATTTGTATTGAAATAGATATGCAAAAAGCATATAAAACAATGTAAATTTGTTTCAAAATATATATACGAATACACATAAAATAACGTAGATTTCTATAAATATATATATATACAAAATACAAATAAAATTAAGTAAATACGAATCAAAAATGTATACAAAATACACATAAAATAATGTAAATTTCTATAAATATAAATAAACAAAATACCAATAAGAGAATGTATTTGTATAAATATAAATATACAAAATGCACATAAAATAACGTAAATTTGTATAAAACTATATACAAAAATACACAGAAGTAATTAAATTTGCATGAAAATAGATATACAAAATACACACAAAATAAGCTAAATTTGAATTGAAATATATATACAAAATACATAAAATAAAGTAAATTTGTTACAAAATATTTTTAACGAATACACATAATAACGTAAATTTGTAAAAAAAATATATAAACAAAATACATATTAAGTAATGTAAATACGTATAAAAAAATATTTACAAAATACACCAATAATCAAGTCATTCGTATCAAAATAAATAAACAAAAAACTAATTAAATAATGTAAATTTGTATGAGAAAACATATACAAAATACACATAAAATAACGTTTTAAGTTTCTCCAAAAATATATGTACAAAAATGCACATAAAATTAGTTTGCATAAAAAAATATATACAAAACACACATTAGATAATGTAAATGAGTATAAAAATATGTATACAAAATACCTATGAAATAATCTAAATTCGTATCGAGTTAAATTAAGAAAATAACAATAAAATACTGTAATTTCGGATGAAAATATATATAGAAAACACACATAAAATAACCTAAATACAAATACAAATATACACATTAAATAATTTAAAATTGAATGAAATAAATATACAAAATAAACATAAAATAAGGTAAATTTGTAATAAAATATATGTAAGAATACACATAAAATAATATAAATTTGAATGAAAATATATATACAAATACACATAACATAACATGAATTTGTATAAAATGTTTCAAAATATATACGTATACACACAATAAAATAACGTAAATTTTATGAAAATGTATATATAAAATACACATAAAATAGTTTAAATACGTAGAAAATATATATACAAAATACACATAAAATAATGTAAATTGTAAAAATAAATACACAAAATTCCAATAAAAGAATGTATATTTAGGAAAATATATATAAAAACAAATAAAATAACTAAAATTTGTATAAAATATATAAAAATACACAAAAATAATTTAAATTTGTTTGAAAATAGATATGCAAAATACACATAAAGTTAGGCAAATTTGTATTGAAATACATATACAAAACTCACATAAAATAATGTAAATTTGTATGAAAATATATAAACAAATACATATAAAATCACGTAAATTTGGATAAAATATATATATACAAAATATACATTAAATATTTTAAATATGTATAAAAATATATTATATTATATATATTTTTATTGATATTTGCGTTATTTATATGTATTTTGTATATGTTTTCTCATAGAAATTTACATTATTTTATTGGTATTTTGTCTATTTATTTTGATACGAGTTACATGATTATATGTGTATTTTTTTCATTTTTTTATACGTATTTACATTATTTAATGAGTATTTTGTTTATATATTTTTATACAAATTTACGTTATTATGTTTGTATTTGTATAGGTATTTAGATACAAATTTACATTATTTAATGTATTTTGTATATATAATTCAATTCATATTTAGCTTATTTTATGTGTATTTTGTATATCTATTTATTTTAATACAAAATCAAATATCTTATGTTTTTTCGTATATATATTAAAAAAAAGCGTTATTTTATGGGTATTTTGCATCTTAATTTTCATACAAATTTACATTATTTTATTAATATTTTCTGTATTTATTTTGATACGATTTTACATTATTTTATTTGTGTTTTGTATATATTTTTTTATACATATTTACATTATTTAATGTTTTTTTTGTATATATATTTGATACAAATTTACGTTATTTTAAGTATATATGTTTATATATTTTCATTCAAATTTACATTATTTTACGTGTATTTTGTATATGTATTTCAATACAAATTTACCTATTTTTATATGTTTTTTGTATATTTATTTTCATACAAGTTTAAATTATTTTTGTGTATTTTTGTATATAGTTTTATACAAATTTAGGTTATTTTATGTGTATTTTGTATATCTATTTTCATACAAATACACATTCTTTTCATGATATTTTGTTTATTTATTTTGACACGAATTAACATTATTTAATGTGTATTTTGTATATATATTTTTATACGTATTTACATTATTTCAAGTGTATTTTGTATATATATTTCTATGGAAATCTGCGTTATTTTATGTGTATTCGAATATATATTTTGAAACAAATTTACATTGTTTTATGTGTATTTTGTATATTTTTTCAATACAAATTTACCTTATTGTATGTGCATTTTGTATATTAATTTTAATACAAATTTGATTAATCTATGTGTATTTTTGTATATATATTTTTAAAAAAATATGTAATTACTTAAATTTGTATTTAAATACATGTACAAAATACACATAAAATAATGTAAATTTGTATGAAATGAAAACAAATTCACATAAAATAACGTACATTTGTATAAAATAGATATACAAAATAATTTTATGTGTATTTTGTATATTTATTTTCATACAAATTTAAATTATTTTTGTGTATTTTTGTATATAGTTTTATACAAACTAAGGTTATTTTATGAGTATTTTGTATATCTATTTTCATACAAATACACATTCTTTTATTGATATTTTGTTTATTTATTTTGACGAGAATTTAAATTATTTAATGTGTATTTTGTATATATATTTTTATACGTATTTACATCATTTCATGTGTATTTTGTATATATATTTCTATAGAAATCTACGTTATATTATGTGTATTCGTATATAGATTTTTAAACAAATTTACACTTTTATGTGTATTTTGCATATTTTTTCAATACAAATTTACCTTATTGTATATGCATTTTGTATATTAATTTTAATACAAATTTAATTATTCTATGTGTATTTTTGTATATGTATTTTTATAAAAATATGCTTTATTTTATGGGAATTTTGCATCTTTATTTTCATACAAATTTACGTTATTTTATTGATATTCTGCTCATTCATTTTGATACGATTTGATATTATTCTATGTGTATTTTGTATATATTTTTCAAACAAATTTACGTTATTTTATGTGTATTTGTTTATATATTCTGACACAAATTTACAATATTTTATGGGTATTTTGTATATATATTTCAAAAGAAATTTACCTAGTTTTATGTGTATTTTGAATATCTATTTTCATACAAACTCAAATTATTTTTATGTATTTTTGTATATATTTCAATACAAATTTTAGTTATGTTATGTGTATTTTGTAAATCTATTTTCATTCAAATATATATTATTTTATTGGTATTTTGTTGATTTATATTGATACGAATTTACATTATTTTATATGTACTTTTTATATATATTTTTATACGCATTTACATTATTTAATATTTATTTTGAATATATAATTTTATACAAATTCATGGTATTTTATGTGTATTTGTATATATATTTTCATATAAATTTACATTATTTTATGTGTATTTTGTACATATATTTCATTACAAATTTACCTTATTATATGTTTATTTTGTATGTGTATTTTGTACATTTATATTTATACAAATACACATTCTTTTATTGGTATTTTGTTTATTTATTTTGTTTCGAATTTATATTATTTTATGTGTATTTTGTTTACATTTTTTTATACGTATTTACCTAATTTTATGTGTATTTTGTATATATATTTTTATAGAAATCTACGTTATTTTATGTGTATTCGTATATATATTTTGAAACAAATTTACTTTGTTTTATATGTATTTTTGCATATCTCTTTCAATAGAAGTTTACCTTATTGTATGTGCATTTTGTATATTTATTTCAATACAAATTTAAATATTTTATGTGTATTTTGGTATATATATTTTTATAAGAAATGCGCTATTTGATGGGAATTTTGCATCTTTATTTTCATACAAATTTACATTATTTTATTAATATTCGGTGTATTTATTTTGATACGATATTACATTATTCTCTTTGTTTTTTGTATATATTTTTTTTATACATATTTACATTATTTAATGTATATCTTGCACATATATTTCATACAAATTTATTATCTATTATTTATTTTCATACAAATACACATTCTTTTCATGATATTTTGTTTATTTATTTTGACACGAATTTACATTACTTAATATGTATTTTATATATATATATATATATATATATATATATATATATATATATATATATATATATATATATATATATATATATATATATATATATATATATATATATATATATATATATATATATATATATATATATATTTTTATACGTATTTACATAATTTCATGTGTATTTTGTATATATATTTCTATAGAAATCTACGTTATTTTATGTGTATTCGTATATATATTTTGAAACAAATTTACAATGTTTTATTTGTATTTTGCGTTTTTTTCAATACAAATTTACCTTATTGTATGTGTGCATTTTGTATATTAATTTTAATACAAATTTAATTATTCTATGTGTATTTTTGTATATGTATTTTAAAAAAAAAATATGCTTTATCTTATGGGTATTTTGCATCTTTGTTTTCATACAAATTTAAATTATTTTATTGATATTCTGTGTACTTATTTTGATACGATTTTACATTATTCTATGTATGACAAAAATAAATACAGAATACACAAAAATAGATATGCAAAATACATAATAACAATGTAAATTTGTTTCAAAATATATATGCGAATACACATGACATGGGTATTTTGAATCTTAATTTTCATACAAATTTACATTATTTTATTAATATTTTCTGTATTTATTTTGATACGATTTTACATTATTTTATTTGTGTTTTGTATATATTTTTTTATACATATTTACATTATTTAATGTCTTTTTTGTATATATATTTGATACAAACTTACGTTATTTTAAGTCTATATGTTTATATATTTTCATTCAAATTTACATTATTTTATGTGTATTTTGTATATGTATTTCAATACAAATTTACCTAATTTTATGTTTTTTGTATATTTATTTTCATACAAGTTTAAATTATTTTTGTTTATTTTTGTATATAGTTTTATATAAATTTAGGTTATTTTATGTGTATTTTGTATATCTATTTTCATACAAATACACATTCTTTTCATGATATTTTTTTTATTTATTTTGACACGAATTAACATTATTTAATGTGTATTTTGTATATATATGTTTTACGTATTTACATTATTTCAAGTGTATTTTGTATATATATTTCTATAGAAATCTACGTTATTTTATGTGTATTCGTATATATATTTTGAAACAAATTTACATTGTTTTATGTGTATTTTGCATATTTTTTCAATACAAATTTACATTATTGTATGTGCATTTTGTATATTAATTTTAATACAAATTTGATTAATCTATGTGTATTTTTGTGTATGTATTTTTATAAAAATATGCTTTATTTTATGGGTATTTTGCATCTTTATTTTCATACAAATTTACATTATTTTATTGATATTCTGTGTATTTATTTGGTATGATTTTACATTATTCTATGTGTATTTTGTATATATATTTTATATAAAATATATTTGTTTTCATTTCATACAAATCTTCATTATTTTATGTGTTTTTGTACATGTATTTAAATACAAATTTAACTAGTTATATGTGTATTTTGTATATCTATTTTGTATGTATATTTTCATAGAAATTTACTCTATTTTATGAGTATTCGTATATATATTTTGATACAAATTTACATTATTGATGTGTATTTTGCATATCTATTTCAATACAAATTTTCTTTATTGTACGTGCATTTTGTATATTTATTTTAATACAAATTTAATTATTTTATATGTATTTTGTATATATATTTTTATGCAAATATGCGTTATTATATGGATATTTTGCATCTTTATTTTCATACAAATTTACATTATTTTATTGATATTCTCTTTATTTATTTTGATACGATTTAACATTATTCTATGTGTATTTTGTATATATTTTTTATACATATTTACATTATTTAAGGTTTAGTTGGTATATATATTTTATCCAAATTTACATTATTTTATGTGTATTTGTTTATATATTTTTATACAAATTTACATTATTTTATGTGTATTTTGTATATACATTTTCATAAAAAAATTACGTTATTTTATTGTGTGTATTTGTATATATTTTGATACAAATTTTATACAAATTCATGTTATTTAATGTGTATTTGTATATATATTTTCATACAAATTTATATTATTTTATGTGTATTTTTTCATATATTTCATTACAAATTTACCTTATTTTATGTTTATTTTGTATATTTATTTCATTCAATTTTAAATTATTTTATGTGTATATTTGTATTTGTATTTAGGTTATTTTATGTGTATTTTGTATATATATATTCAATCAAAATTACATTATTATATTGGTATTTTCTTAATTTAATTCGATACGAATTTAGATTATTTCATAGGTATTTTGTATACATATTTTTATACTCATTTATATTATCTAATGTGTGTTTTGTATATATATTTTTATGCAACTTTATTTTATGTTCATTTTTGTACATATATTTTTATAGAAATTTGCGTTATTTTATGTATATAGTTTTATATAAATTTACGTTATTTTATGTGTATTTTGTATATTTATATTTATACAAATACACATTCTTTGATTGCTATATTGTTTATTTATATTTATACGAATTTACATTATTTTATGTGTATTTTGTATACATTTTTTATACGTATTTACTTAATTTTATGTGTATTTTGTATATGTATTTTTATAGAAATCTACGTTATTTTATGTGTATTCGCATATATATTTTGAAACAAATTTACATTATTTTATATGTATTTTGCATATCTATTTCAATACAAATTAACCTTATTGTATGTGCATTTTGTATATTTATTTTGATACAAATTCAAATATTTTATGTGTATTTTGGTATCAATAATTTTATAAAAAATGCGTTATTTTATAGGTATTTTGCATCTTAATTTTCATACAAATTTACATTATTTTATTAATATTCTGTGTATATATTTTGATACGATTTTACATTATTCTATTTGTGTTTTGTATTATTTTTTTATACATATTTACATTATTTAATGTGTATATTGTATATATATTTACGTTATTATATGTGTATTTGTTTATATATTTTTTTTCAAATTTACATTATTTTATTTGTATTATGAATATGTATTTTAATAGAAATTAACCACATTTTATGTGTATTTTGTATATTTATTTTCATACAAATTTAAATTATATGTGTGTAGTTTTGTATATAGTTTTATACAAATTTAGGTTATTTTATGTACGCATTTACATTATTTAATGTGTGTTTTGTGTATATATTTTTATCCAAAGTTAATTTATTTTACGTTCATTTTTATACATATATTTTTATAGAAATTAGCATTATTTTATATGTATTTGTATATGTTTTCTCATACAAATTTACATTATTTTATTGTTATTTTGTTTATTTAGTTTGATACGAATTACATGATTATATGTGTATATTGTACATATTTTTTATACGTATTTACATTACTTAATGTGTATTTTGTTTATATATTTTTTAAAAAAATAACGTTATTATATGTATTTTTATAAATATTTTGATACAAATTTACATTATTTTATGTATTTTGTATATACTTTTCAATTCAAATTTAGCTAATTTTATCTGTATTTTGTATATCTATTTTCATGCGAATTTAATTACTTCTGTGTATTTTGTATATAGTTTTATACAAATTTACGTTATTTTATGTGTTTTGTATATTTATATTTATATAAATACACATTCTTTTATTGGTATTTTGTTTATTTATTTTGATACGAATTTACATTATTTTATGTGTATTTTGTATACATTTTTTTATACGTATTTACTTCATTTTACGTGTATTTAGTATATATATTTTTATACAAATCTACGTTATTTTATGTGTATTCGTATATATATTTTGAAACAAATTTACATTGTTTTATATGTATTTTGCATATCTATTTCAATACAGATTTACCTTATTGTATGTCTATTTTGTATATTTATTTTAATACAAATAATTTTTTATGTGTATTTTTGTATATATATTTAAAAAAAAAGCGTTATTTTATGGGTATTTTGCTTCTTTATTTTCATACAAATTTACATTATTTTATGAATATTCTGTGTATTTATTTTGATACGATTTTACATTATTCTATTTGTGTTTTGTATATATGTTTTTATACACATTTACGTTATTTTAAGTGTATTTGTTTATGTATTTTCATTCAAATTTACAGTATTTTATGTGTATTTTGTATATGTCTTTCAATACAAATTTACCTAATTTTATGTGTATTTTGTATATTTATTTTCATACAAATTTAAATTATTTTTTTGTATTTTTGTATATAGTTTTATACAAATTTATGTTATCTTATGTGTATTTTGTATATTTATTTTCATACAAATACACATTCTTTTATTGACATTTTGTTTATTTATTTTGACGCGAATTTACATTATTTAATGTGTATTTTGTATATATATTTTTATACGTATTTACATCCTTTCATGTGTATTTTGTATATTTATAAAAAATGCGTTATTTTATGGATATTTTGCATCTTTATTTTCATACAAATTTACATTATTTTATTTACATTCTGTGTATTTATTTTAATACGATTTTACATTATTCTATTTGTGTTTTGTATATATATTTTTTATACATATTTACATTATTTAATGAGTATTTTTTATATATATTTTATTCAAATTTATGTTAATTTAGGTGTATTTGTTTATATATTTTCATTCAAATTTACATTATTTTATGTGTATTTTGTATATGTATTTCTTTACAAATTTACCTAATTTTATGTGTATTTTGTATATTTATTTTCATACAAATTTAGCTTATTTTGAGTATTTTTATATAGTTTTATACAAATTTACGTTATTTTATGTGTATTTTGTATATGTATTTTATACAAATACACATTCTTTTATTGATATTTTAATTATTTATTTTGAGACAATTTACGTTATTTAATGTGTATTTTGTATATATTTTTATACGTATTTAAAACATTTCATGTGTATTTTGTATGTATATTTCTATAGAAATCTACGTTATTTTATGTGTATTCGAATATATATTTTGAAAAAAATCTACATAATTTTATGTGTATTTTGTATAAATATTTCATTATAAATTTGCCTTATTTTAAGTTTATTTTTATATCTATTTTCATTGAAATTCAAATCATTTTATGTGTATATATTTATTTGTATTTACGTCATTTTATGTGTATTTTGCATTCAAATTACATTATTTTATCGGTATTTTTTTCATTTATTTCGATACGAATTTAGATTATTTCATGTGTATTTTCTATACATACATATAGAGTAAATTTCTATGAAAATATATATTCAAAATACATATAAAATTATGTAAATAAGTATAAAAATATATATATCAAATACACCTAAAAAAATGAAAATTCGTATCAAAATAAATAAATAAAATTCCGATAAAAGAACGTATATTTGTAGGAAAATAAATATACAAAATACACATAAAATTACGAAAATTTGAATAAAAATATATACAAAAATACACAAAATTAATTTCAATTTGTATGAAAATAGATATACAAAATACACATATAATTAGTTAAATTTGTATTTAAATACATGTACAAAATTCACATAAAATAATGTAAATTTGTATGAAATGAAAACAAATTCACATAAAATAACGTACATAGGTATAAAATAGATATACAAAATATACATAGAATAATGTAAAATCGTATCAAAATAAATACACAGAATATCAATAAAATAATGTAATTTTGTATGAAAATAAAGATGCAAAATACCCATAAAATAAAGCATATTTTATAAAATACATATACAAAATACATAGAATAGCTAAATTTGTATTAAAATTAATATACAAAATGCACGTACAATAAGGTAAATTTGTATTGAAAAATATGACAAATGCACATAAAACAATGTATATTTGTTTCAAAATATATATACGAATACACATAAAATAACGTATATTTCTATAGAAATATATATACAAAATACACATGAAATGACGTAAATACGTATAAAAATATATATACACAATACACATTAAATAATGTAAATTCGCATCAAAATAAACAAACAAAATATTAATAAAAGAATGTGTATTTGTATGAAAATAGATATACAAAATACACATAAAATATTGTAAATTTGTATAAAACTCTATACAAAAATACACAAAAAATAATTTAAATTTGTATAAAATATATACAAAATCCACATGAAATTAGGTAAATTTCTATTGAAATACATTTACAAAATACACATAAAATAATGTAAATTTGAATAAAAATATATAAACAAATACACTTAAAATAACGAAAATTTGTATGAAATATATATAGAAAATACACATTAAATAATGTAAATATGTATAAAAAAATACATACAAAACACAAATAGAATAATGTAAAATAGTATCAAAATAAATACACAGAATATTAATAAAATAATGTAAATTTGTATGAAAATAAAGATGCAAAATACCCATAAAACAACGCATTTTTTTTTGAAAATATATATACCAAAATGCACATAAAATATTTAAATTTGTATTACAATAAATATACAAAATGCACATACAATAAGGTAAATTTGTATTGAAATAGATATGCAAAATACATATAAAACAATGTAAATTTGTTTCAAAATATACATACGAACACACATAAAATAACGTAGATTTCTATAAAATATATATACAAAATACACATAAAATGAAGTAAATACGTATAAGAAAATGTATACAAAATACACATAAAATAATGTAAATTCGTATCAAAATAAATAAACTAAATGCCAATAAAAGAATGTTTACCTGTATAAATATAAATATACAAAATACACATAAAATAACGTAAAATTGTATAAAACTATATACAAAAATAAACAAAAATAATTAAATTTGTATGAAAATAGATATACAAAAGACACATAAAATAAGCTAAATTTGAATTGAAATATAGAAAATACATAAAATAATGTAAATTTGTATTAAAATATATATTCAAATACACATATAATAACGTAAATTTGTATAGAAATATATAAACAAAATTCACATTAAATAATGTAAATACGTATAAAAGATATGTACGTAATGTAAAAATTTATAAAATTAAAGATGCAAAATACCCATAAAATATCTCATATTTAAAAAAATATATATACAAAAATACACATAAAATAATTAAATTTGTATTAAAATAAATATACAAAATACACATACAATAAGGTACATTTTTATTGAAATAGATATGCAAAAAACACATAAAATAATGAAATTTTTTATCAAAATATATACGAATACACACAATAAAATTACGTAAATTTCTATGAAAATATATATACAAAATACACATAAAATAATGTAAATACATAGAAAAATATATATACAAAATACACATAAAATAATGTAAATTTGTATCAAAATAAATAAACAAAATTTCCTCTAAAAGAATGTATATGTGTAGGAAAATATATATACAAAATACAAATAAAAAAAATTGTATAAAAATAATAAAAAATACACAAAATAAATTAAATTTGTTTGAAAATAGATATGCAAAATACAAATGAAATTAGGCAAATTTTTATTGAAATACATATACAAAATACACATAAAATAATGTAAATTTGTATGAAAATATATAAACAAATACCCATAAGACTACGTAAATTTCCATAAAATATATGTACAAAATATACATTAAACAATGTAAATATGTCTAAAAATATATATACAAAATACACAGAATAACGTAAAATCGTATCAAAATAAATAAACAGACAATCAATAAAATAGTGTAAATTTGTATGAAAATAAAGATGCAAAATACCCATATAATAACGCATATTTGTTTAAAATACACATAAAATAATTAAATTTGCATCAAAATAAATATACAAAAGGCACATACAATAAAGAAAATTTGTATTGAAATAGATATGCGAAATACACATAAATAATGTAAATTTGTATCAAAATATATATACGAATACACATAAAATTGAGTAAATTTCTATGAAAATATATATTCAAAATACATATAAAATTATGTAAATAAGTATAAAAATATATATATCAAATACACCTAAAATAATGAAAACTCGTATCAAAATAAATAAACAAAATTCCGATAAAAGAACGTATATTTGTAGGAAAATAAATATACAAAATTCACATAAAATTACGAAAATCTGAATAAAAATATATACTAAAATACACAAAATTAATTTCAATTTGTATGAAAATAGATATACATAATACACATATAATTAGTTAAATTTGTATTTAAATACATGTACAAAATACACATAAAATAATGTAAATTTGTATAAAATGAAAGCAGATTCACATAAAATAACGTTCATTTGTATGAAATATATATACAAAATATACATAGAATAATGTAAAATCGTATCAAAATAAATACACAGAATATCAATAAAATAAAGTAAATTTGTATGAAAATAAAGATGCAAAATACCCATAAAATAAAGCATTTTTTTATGAAAATACATATAAAAAATACACATAGAATAATTAAATTTGTATTAAAATTAATATACAAAATGCACGTACAATAAGGTAAATTTATATTGAAAAAATATGCAAAATGCACATAAAACAATGTATATTTGTTTCAAAATATATATACGAATACACATAAAATAAGATAACGTATATTTCTATAGAAATATATATACAAAATACACATGAAATGACGTAAATACGTATAAAAATATATATACACAATACACATTAAATAATGTGAATTCGCGTCAAAATAAATAAACAAAATATCAATAAAAAATGTGTATTTGTATGAAAATAGATATACAAAATACACATAAAATATTTTAAATTTATATAAAACTCTTTTTATAAAAATATATATACCAAAATAATAAAAAAATTAAATTTGTATTACAATAAATATACAAAATGCACATACAATAAGGTAGATTTATATTGAAATAGATATGCTAAATACATATAAAACAATGTAAATTTGCTTCAAAATATATATACCAATACACATAAAATAACGTAGATTACTATAAAAATATATATACAAAATACACATTAAATGAAGTAAATACGTATAAGAAAATGTATACAAAGTACACATAAAATAATTAAGTTTGTATTAAAATAAATATACAAAATACACATACAATAAGGTAAATCTATATTGAAATAGATATGCAAATAAACATAAAATAATGTAAATTTGTATCAAATCATATACGAATACACACAATAAAATAACGTAAATTTTTATGAAAATATATATAAAAAATACACATAAAATAATGTAAATACGTAGAAAAATATATATACAAAATACACATAAAATTATGTAAATTTTTATGGAAATAAATAAACAAAATTCCACTAAAAGAATGTATATTTGTAGGAAAATATAAATACAAAATACAAATAAAATAACTAAAATTTGTATAAAAATATATAAAAAATACATAAAAATAATTTAAATTTGTTTGAAAATAGATATGCAAAATACACATAAAATTAGGCAAATCTGTATTGAAATACATATACAAATTACACATAAAATATTGTAAATTTGTATGAAAATATATAAACAAATACACTTAAAATAGCGTAAATTTATATAAAATATATTTACAAAATATACATTAGATAATGTAAATGTGTATAAAAATATATAAACAAAATACACATAGAATAATGTAAAATCGTATCAAAATAAATAAACAGAATATCAATAAAATAATGTAAATTTGTATGAAAATAAAGATGCAAAATACCCAAATAATAACGCATATTTTTACAAAAATACACATAAGATAATTAAATTTGTATTAAAATAAATATACAAAATACACATACAATATGATAAATTTGTATTGAAATAGATATGCAAAATAAACATAAATATTGTAAATTTGTATCAAAATATATATACGAATACCCATAAAATAGAGTAAATTTCTATGAAAATATATATTCAAAACACAAATAAAATTATATAAATAAGTATAAAAATATACATATCAAATACACCTAAAATAATGTAAATTCGTATAAAAATAAATAAACAAAATTACGATAAAAGATGCAATATACACATTAAATAATGTAAATATGTATAAAAAAAATATATATACAAAAAACAAATAGAATAATGTGAAATCGTATCAAAATAAATACACCGAATATTAATAAAATAATGCAAATTTGTATGAAAATAAAGATGCAAAATTCCCATCAAATAGCGCATTTCTTATAAAAATATATATACCAAAATACACATAAAATATTTAAATTTGTATTTTATTGTGTGTATTCGTATATGTTTTGATACAAATTTACATTATTTTATGTTTATTTTGCATATCTATTTCAATATAGATTTACCTTTTTGTATGAGTATTTTGTATATTTATTTTAATACAAATTTAATTATTTTATGTGTACTTTGTATACATTTTCTTATACGTATTTACTTCATTTAATGTGTATTTTATATATATATTTTTATAGTAATCTACGTTATTTTATGTGTATTGGTATATATATTTTGAAGCAAATTTAGATTGTTTTATATGTATTTAGCATATATATTTCAATATAAATCTACCTTATTGTATGTGCATTTTGTATATTTATTGTAATACAAATTTAAAATTTTTATTATTTTGGTATATATATTTTTATAAAAAGAGTTTTATATAAATTTAAAATATTTTATGTGTATTTTGTATATCTATTTTCATACAAATACACATTTTTTATTGATATTTTGTATTTTTATTTTGACGCGAATTCACATTATTTAATGTGTATTGTGTATATATATTTTTATACGTATTTACGTCATTTCATGTGTATTTTGTATATATATTTCTATAGAAATATATATTATTTTATGTGTATTCGTATATATATTTTGAAACAAATATACATTGTTTTATGTGCATTTTGCATATTTTTTCAATATAAATTTACCTTATTGTACGTGCATTTTGTATATTAATTTTAATACAAATTTAATTATTCTATGTGTATTTTTGTATATGTATTTTCATAAAAAAATGCTTTATTTTATGGGTATTTTGCATCTTTATTTTCATACAAATTTACCTTATTTTATTGATATTCTGTGTATTTATTTTGATACAATTTTACATTATTCTATGTATATTTTCTATATATATTTCACACAAATGAACGTTATTTCATGTGAATTTGTTTTCATTTCATACAAATTTACATTATTTTATGTGTATTTTGTACATGTATTTAAATACAAATTTAACTAATTATATGTGTATTATGTATATCTATTTTCATACAAATTGAAATTAATTTTGTGTATTTTAGTATATATTTTTATTCAAATTTTCGTAATTTTATATGAATTTTGTATATTTATTTTCCTACAAATATACGTTCTTTTATCGGAATTTTGTTTATTTATTTTGATACGAATTTTCATTATTTTAGGTGTATTTGATATATATATTTTTATACTTATTTACTTAATTTTATATGTGTTTTGAATATATATTTTCATAGAAATTTACTCTATTTTATGTGTATTCGTATATATATTTTGATACAAATTTACATTATTTATGTGTATTTCGCATATCTATTTCAATACAAATTTTCTTTATTGTATGTGCCTTTTGTATATTTATTTTTAAACAAATATGCTTTATTATATGGGTATTTTGCATCTTTATTTTCATACAAATTTACACTATTTTATTGACTGTCTGTTTATTTATTTTGATACGATTTTACGTTATTCTGTGTATTTTGTATATATATTTTTAGACATATTTACATTATTTAATGTATATTTTGTACATATATTTTATGAAAATTTACGTTATCTTATGTGTATTTGTTTATATATTTTCATACAAATTTACATTATTTTATGTGTATTTTGTATATGTATTTCAATAAAAATTTGCCTAATTTCATTTGTATTTTGGATATCTATTTTCAAACAAATTTAAATTATTTTTGTGTATTTTTGTATTGTTTTTATATATTTTTTTTTTTTTTTGTATTTTGTATATATATTTTCCTACACATATACATTCTTTTAGAGGAAATTTTGTTTATTTATTTTGATACGAGTTTACATTATTTTATGTGTATTTGTATATATATTTTTCTATGTATTTACATTATTTTATGTGTATTTTGTATATATATTTTCATAAAAATTTACGTAATTTTATTGTGTGTATTCGTATATATTTTGATAAAAAAAATTTATGTGTTTTTTGCATATCTATTTCAATAAAAATCTACCTTATTGTATGTGTATTTTGTATATTTATTTTAATACAAATTTAATTATTTTATGTGTATTTTTGTATATATATTTTTTTTTAAATATGAGATATTTTATGGGTATTTTGCATCTTTAATTTTATAAATTTTTACATTACGTACATATCTTTTATACGTATTTACATTATTTAATGTGTATTTTGTTTATATATTTTTTATACAAATTTACGTTATTATATGTGTATTTGAATATATATTTTGATACAAATTTACATTATTTTATGTATTTTCTACATTTATTTCAATTCAAATTTAGCTTATTTTATGTGTCTTTTGTATATCTATTTTCATAAAATTTAATTATTTTTGTTTATTTTTGTATATAGTTTTATACAATTTTACGTTAATTTATGTGTATTTTGTATATTTATATTTATACAAGTAAACATTCTTTTATTGGCATTTAGTTTATTTATTTTGATACGAGTTTACATTATTTTATGTGTATTTTGTATACATTTTCTTATACGTATTTACTTCATTTTATGTGTATTTTGTATATATATTTTATAGAAATGTACGTTATTTTATGTGTATTCGTATATATATTTTGAAACAAATTTACATTGTTTTATATGTATTTTGCATATCTATTTCAATACAAATTTACCTTATTGTATGTGCATTTTGTATATTTATTGTAATACAAATTTAAATATGTTATGTGCATTTTGGTATATATATTTTCAAAAAAAAATGCGTTGTTTTATGGGTATTTTGCATCTTTATTTTCATACAAATTTACATTATTTTATTAATAGTCTGTGTATTTATTTTGATACTATTTTACATTATTCTATTTGTGTTTTGTATATATTTTTTTATACATATTTACGTTATTTAATGTGTATTTTCTATATATATTTCATACAAATTTTCGTTATTTTAAGTGTATTTGTTTATATATTTTTATTCAAATTTACATTATTTTATGTGTATTTTGTATATGTATTTCAATAGAAATTTACCTAATTTCATGTGTATTTTGTATATATATTTTATACAAATTTAAATTATTTTTTGTGTATTTTTGTATAGAGTTTTATACAAATTTACAATATTTTATGTGTATTTTATATATCTATTTTCATACAAATACACATTCTTTTATTGATATTTTGTTTATTTATTTTGATGCGAATTTACATTATTTAATGTGTATTGTGCATATATATTTTTATACGTATTTACGTCATTTCATGTGTATTTTGTATATATATTTCTATAGAAATATACGCTATTTTATGTGTATTCGTATATATATTTTGAAACAAATATACATTGTTTTATGTGCATTTTGCATATTTTTTAATACAAATTTACCTTATTGTACGTGCATTTTGTATATTAATTTTAATACAAATTTAGCTATTCTATGTGTATTTTTGTATATGTATTTTTATAGAAATATGCTTTATTTTATGGGTATTTTGCATCTTTATTTTCATACAAAATTACATTATTTTATTGATATTCTGTGTATTTATTTTGATACGATTTTACATTATTCTATGTATATTTTGTATATCTATTTTATACCAATGTACGTTATTTTATGTGAATTTGTTTTCATTTCATACAAATTTACATTATTTTATGTGAATTTTGTACATGTATTTAAATACAAATTTAACTAATTATATGTGTATTTTGTATATCTATTTTCATACAAATTGAAATTAATTTTGTGTATTTTGTATATATTTTTATTCAAATTTTCGTAATTTTATGTGTATTTTGTATATTTATTTTCCTACAAATATACGTTCTTTTATCGGAATTTTATTTATTTATTTTGATACGAATTTTCATTTTCTTTAGGTGTATTTGATATATATATTTTTATACTTATTTACATAATTTTATATGTATTTTGAATATATATTTTCATAGAAATTTACTCTATATGTATATGTATAGAAAATACACATGAAATAATCTAAATTCGTATCGAAATAAATGAACAAAATACCGATAAAATAATGTAATTTTGAATGAAAATATATATAGAAAATACACATAAAATAACGTAAATACAAATAAATATATACACATAAAATGATTTGAATTTGAAAGAAAATAGATATAAAAATAAACTTAAAATAAGGCAAATTTATAATGAAATATATATACAAAATACACATAAAATAATGTAGATTTGTTTCAAAATATATATACGAATACACATAAAATAACGTAGATTTCTATAGAAATATATATACAAAATACACATGAAATGTTGTAAATACGTATAAAAATATATATACAAAATACACATTAAATAACGTAAATTTGTATAAAACTATATTTAAAAATACACAAACATAAGTTAAATTTGTATGAAAATAAATATACAAAATACACATAAAATTAGGTAAATTTGTAAAGAAATACATATACAAAATACACATAAAATAATGTAAATTTGAATGAAAATATATAAACAAATACACTTAAATTAACATAAATTTGTATAAAATATATATCAAAAATACTCATTAAATAATGTAAATATGTATAAAAAATATATATACAAAACACAAATAGAATAATGTAAAATCGTATTAAAATAAATACACAGAATGTAAATTCAAATGTAATTTCAAATGTAAGTTCAAAATACATATTAAATAATGTAAATTTGTTTCAAAATATATATACGAATACATATAAAACAACGTAGATTTCTATAAAAATACATATACAAAATACACATAAAATTAAGTAAATACGTATAAAAAAATGTATACAAAATACACATAAAATAATGTAAATTCGTATAAATGTAAATAAACAATATACCAATAAAAGAATGTGTATTTGTATAAATATAAATATACAAAATGCACATAAAATAACGTAAATTTATATAAAACTATATACATAAAATAACGCAAATTTCTATAAAAATATATGTACAAAAATGAACATTAGATAAATTTGCATAAAAATATATATACAAAACACACATTAGATAATGTAAATGAGTGTAAAAATATGTATACAAAATACCTATGAAATAATCTAAATTCGTATCGAATTAAATTAAGAAATACCAATAAAATAATGGAATTTTGGATGAAAATATATATACAAAATACACATAAAATAACCTAAATACAAATACAAATATACACATAAAATAATTTAAAATTGAATGAAATAAATATTCAAAATAAACATAAAATAAGGTAAAATTGTAATGAAATACATGAAAAAATACACATAAAATAATATAGATTTGTATGAAAATATATATACAAATACACATTAAATAACATGAATTTGTATAAAATTTGTATCAAAATATATACTTATACACACAATAAAATAACGTAATTTTTTTATGAAAATATATATACAAAATACACATAAAATAATTTAAATACGTAGAAAAATATATATACAAAAAACTCATAAAATAATGTAAATATGTATGAAAATATATAAACAAATACACATAAAATAATGTGAATTTGGATAAAATATATATACAAAATGAACATATATATATATATATATATATATATATATATATATATATATATATATATATATATATATATATATATATATATATATATATATATATATATATATATATATATATATATATATATATACAAAATGAACATTAAATAATGTAAATATATATATAAAAAATATATATACAAAAAACACACAAAATAATATTAAATCGTATCAAAATAAATAAAGAGAATATCAATAAAATAATGTAAATTTGTATGAAAATAAAGATGCAAAATATCCATATAATAGCGCATATTTGCATAAAAATATATATACAAAAAGACATATAAAATAATTAAATTTGTATTAAAATAAATATACAAAATGAACGTACAATAAAGTAAATTTGTATTGAAATAGATATGCAAAATACACATTAATAATGTAAATTTGTATCAAAATATATATAGGAATACTCATAAAATAGAATAAATTTCAATGAAAATATACATACAAAATAGATATACAAAATACACATATAACTAGTTAAATTTGTATTTAAATACATGTACAAAAAACACATAAAATAATGTAGATTTGTATAAATTGAAAACAAATACATTTTATATAAAATATATATACAAAATACACATAGAATAATGTAAAATCATATCAAAATAAATACACAGAATATCAATAAAATAATGTAAATTTGTATGAAAATAAAGATGCAAAATACCAATAAAATAAAGCATATTTTTATAAAAATACATATACAAAAATACACATAGATTAATCAAATTTGTATTAAAATTAATATACAAAATGCACATACAATAAGGTAAATTTGTATTAAAAAATATGCAAAATACACATAAAACAATGTAAATTTGTTTCAAAATATATATACGAATACACATAAAATAACGCAGATTTCTATAGAAATATATATACAAAATACACTTGAAATAATGTAAATACGTATAAAGATATATATACAAAATACACATTAAATAATGTTAATTCGTGTCAAAATAGATAAACAAAATATCATGAAAAGAATGTGTATTTGTATGAAAATAGATATACAAAATACACATAAAATAACCTAAATTTGTATAAAACTATTTACAAAAATACACAAAAATAATTTAAACTTGTATGAAAATAAATATACAAAAAACATATAAAATTAGGTAAATTTGTATTGAAATACATATACAAAATACACATAAAATAATGTAAATTTGAATGAAAATATATAAACATATAGACTTAAAATAACGTAAATTTGTATCAAATATATATACAAAAAACACATTAAATAATGTAAATATGTATAAAAAAATATATACAAAACACAAATAAAATAATGTATAATCGTATCAAAATAAATACAGAAAATATTAATAAAATAATGTAAAATTGTTTGAAAATTAAGATGCAAAATACCCATAAAATAACGCATTTTTTATAAAAATATATATATACGAAAAAACACAAAATATTTGGTTTTGTATTAAAATAAATAGATATACAAAATACACATAAAATAAGCTAAATTTGAATTGAAATATATATACAAAATACATAAAATAATGTAAATTTGTATCAAAATACTTATACAAATACACATATAATAACGTAAATTTGTATAAAAATATATAAACAAAATACACATTATATAATGTAAATACGTATAAAAAAAATGTACAAAATACACAAATAATCATGTAATTCGTATGAAAATAAATAACAAAATACCAATAAAATAATGTAAATTTCTATGAGAAAACATATACAAAATACACATAAATAACGCAAATATCAATAAAAATATATATAATATATTTAAATATTTAAAACATTTAATGTATATTTTGTATATATATTTTATCCAAATTTACGTTATTTTATATGTATTTGTTTATATATTTTCATACAAATTTACATTATTTTATGTGAGTTTTGTATATGTATTTCAATACAAATTTGCCTAACTTTATGTGTATTTTGCATATCTATTTTCAAACAAATTTAAACTATTTTTGTGTATTTTTGTATATATTTTTATACAAATTTTATTTATTTTATTTGTTTTTTGTATATATATTTTCCTGCAAATATACATTCTTTTATTGGAATTTTGTGTATTTAATTTTTTACGAGTTTACATTATTTTATGTGTATTTTATATATACATTTTCATAAAAATTTACGTTATTTTATTGTGAGTATTCGTATATATTTTGAAACAAATTTTATACAAATTCATGTTATTTTATGTGTATTTGTATATATATTTTCATACAAATTTATATTATTTTATGTGTATTCTTACATATATTGTATTACAAATTTACCTTATTTTATGTTTATTTTGTATATATATTTCATTTAATATAATCAAATTTAAATTTATTGTATATGCATTTTGTATATTATTTTTAATACAAATTTAATTATTCTATGTGTATTTTTCTATATGCATTTTTATATAAATATCCTTTATTTTATGGGTATTTTGCATCTTTATTTTGATACAAATTTACGTTATTTTATTGATATTCTGCTCATTCATTTTGATACGATTTGACATTGTTCTATGTGTATTTTGTATATATTTTTCATACAAATTTACGTTATTTTATGTGTATTTGATTATATATTTTGACACAAATTTACAATATTTTATGGGTATTTTGTATATATATTTCAAAAGAAATTTACCTAGTTTTATGTGTATTTTGAATATCTATTTTCATACAAACTCAAATTGTTTTTATGTATTTTTCTATATATTTCAATACAAATTTTAGTTAGGTTATGTGTATTTTGTAAATCTATTTTCATTCAAATATATTTTATTTTATTTGTAATTTGTTGATTTATATTGATACGAATTTACATTATTTTATATGTACTTTGTATATATATTTTTATACGCATTTACATTATTTAATATTTATTTTGAATATATAATTTTATACAAATTCATGGTATTTTATGTGTATTTGTATATGTATTTTCATATAAATTTACATTATTTTATGTGTATTTTGTACATATATTTCATAACAAATTTACCTTTTTTTATGTTTATTTTGTATGTGTATTTTGTACATTTATATTTATACTAATACACATTCTTTTATTGCTATTTTGTTTATTTATTTTGTTTCGAATTTACATTATTTTATGTGTATTTTGTTTACATTTTTTTATACGTATTTACTTAATTTTATGTGTATTTTGTATATATATTTTTATAGAAATCTACGTTATTTTATGTGTATTCGTACATATATTTTGAAACAAATTTACATTGTTTTATATGTACAATAAGGTAGTTTTGTATTGAAACAGATATGCAAACTACATATAAGGCAATGTAAATTTGTTTCAAAATATGTATACGAATACACATAAAATAACGTAGATTTCTATAAAAATATATATACAAAATACATATAAAATGAAGTAAATACGTATAAAAAAATGTATACAAAATACACATAAAATAATGTAAATTCGTATCAAAATAAATAAACAAAATACCAATTAAAGAATGTGTATTTGTATAAATATAAATATTCAAAATACACATAAAATAACGTAAATTTATATAAAACTATATACAAAAATACACAGAAGTAATTAAATTTGTATGAAAATATATACAAAATACACACAAAATAAGCTAAATTTGAATTGAAATATATATACAAAATACATGAAATAAAGTAAATTTGTATCAAAATATTTATACAAATACACATATAATAACGTAAATTTGTATGAATATAATAACGCATACTTGCATAAAAATATATATACAAAAATACATATAAAATAATTAAATTTGTATTAAAATAAATATACAAAATGCACGTACAATAAAGTAAATTTTGAATTGAAATAGATAGGCAAAATACACATCAATAATGTAAATTTGTATCAAAATATATATACGAATACTCATAAAATAGAGTAAATTTCTATGAAAATAAAATAATGTAAGTTTGAATGAAAATAAAAATGCAAAATTCCCATAAAATAGCGCATTTCTTATAAAAAATATATATACCAAAATACACATAAAATATTTAAATTTGTATTGAAATAAATATACAAAATGCACATACAATAAGGAAAATTTATATTGAAAGAGATATGCAAAAATACATATAAAACAATGTAAATTTGTTTCAAAATATATATACGAATACAAATAAAATAACGTAGATTTCTATAAAAATATGTATACAAAATACACATAAAATTAAGTAAATACGTATAAAAAAATGTATACAAAATACACATAAAATAATGTAAATTCGAATTAAAATAAATAAACAAAATACCAATAAAAGAATGTGTATTTGGATAAATGTAAATATACAAAATACACATACAAAATAAACATAAAATAAGGTAGATTTGTAATAAAATATATGTACAAAATACACATAAAAAAATGTAAATTTAAATGAAAGTAAATACGTATAAAAAAATGTATACAAAATACACATAAAATAATGTAAATTCGAATTAAAATAAATAAACAAAATACCAATAAAAGAATGTGTATTTGGATAAATATAAATATACAAAATACACATAAAAAATAAACATAAAATAAGGTAGATTTGTAATAAAATATATGTACAAAATACACATAAAAAAATGTAAATTTAAATGAAAATATATAGACAAATACACATAAAATACCATGAATTTGTATAAAAATATATATTCAAAATAAATATTAAATAATGTAAATGCGTATAAAAATATATATACAAAGTACATATAAAACAATGTAAATTCGTATACAAAATACACTTAAAATAATGTAAATTTGAATGAAAATATATAAACATATAGACTTAAAATTACGTAAATTTGTATCAAATATACATACAAAAAAAACATTAAATAATGTAAATATGTATATAAAAAATATATACAAAACACAAATAAAATAATGTAAAATCGTACCAAAATAAATACAGAAAATATTAATAAAATAATGTAAATTTGTATGAAAATTAAGATGCAAAATACCCATAAAATAACGCATTTTTTATAAAAATATATATACGAAAAAACATAAAATATTTGATTTTGTATTAAAATAAATAGATATACAAAATACCCATAAAATAAGCTAAATTTGAATTGTAATATATATACAAAATACATAAAATAATGTAAATTTGTATCAAAATACCTATACAAATACACATATAATAACGTAAATTTGTATAAAAATATATAAACAAAATACACATTAAATTATGTAAATACGTATAAAAAAAATGTAAAAAATACACAAATAATCATGTAATTCGTATCAAAATAAATAGACAAAATACCAATAAAATAATGTAAATTTCTATGAGAAAACATATACAAAATACACATAAATAAAGCAAATATCAATAAAAATATACATAATATAATATATTTTTATACATATTTAAAATATTTAATGTATATTTTGTATATATATATTTTATCCAAATTTACGTGATTTTATATGTATTTGTTTATATATTTTCATACAAATTTACATTATTTTATGTGAGTTTTGTATATGTATTTCAATACAAATTTGCCTAACTTTATGTGTATTTTGCATATCTATTTTCAAACAAATTTAAATTATTTTTGTGTATTTTGTATATATTTTATACAAATTTTAGTTATTTTATTTGTTTTTGTATATATATTTTCCTACAAATATACATTCTTTTATTGGAATTTTGTGTATTTAATTTTTTACGAATTTACATTATTTTAGGGGTCTTTGGTATCTATATTTTTCTACGTATTTAAACTATTTTATGTGTATTTTATATATACATTTTCATAAAAATTTACGTTATTTTATTGTGTGTATTCGTATATATTTTTAAACAAATTTTATACAAATTCATGTTATTTTATATGTATTTGTATATATATTTTTATACAAATTTATATTATTTTATGTGTATTCTTACATATATTTTATTACAAATTTACCTTATTTTATGTTTATTTTGTATATTTATTTCATTAAATTTTAAATTGTTTAATGTGTATTTAGGTTATTTTATGTGTGTTTTCTATATATATTTTCATCCAAAATTACATTATTTTATTGTTATTTTCTTAATTTAACTCGATACGATTATAGATTATTTCATAGGTATTTTGTATACATATTTTTATACTCATTTACATTATTTAAAGTGTGTTTTGTATATATTTTTTTATGCAAACTAATTTTATGTGCATTTTTGTACATATATTTTTATAGAAACTTAAAACATTATTTTATATGTATTTTGTATATGTTTTCTCATACAAATTTACATTATTTAATTAGTTTTTTGTTTATTTATTTTGATACGAATGACTTGATTATTGGTGTATTTTGTAAATATTTTTTATACGTATTTACATTACTTAATGTGTATTTTGTTTATATATTTTTTTGCAAATTTACGTTATTATATGTGTATTTGTTAAAAATATTTTGAAACGAATTTACTTTACTTTATGTATTTTGTATATATATTTCAAATCAAATTTAGCCTATTTTGTGTGTATTTTGTATATCTATTTTCATACAAATTTAATTACTTCTGTGTATTTTTGTATATAGTTTTATACAAATTTACGTTATTTTATGTGCATTTTGTATATTTATATTTATACAAATACTCATTCTCTTATTGGTATTTTGTTTATTTATATTTATACGAATTTACATTATTTTATGTGTATTTTGTATACATTTTTGATTCGTATTTACCTAATTTTATTTGTATTTTGTATATATATATTTATAGAAATCTACGTTATTTTATGTGTATTGGTATATATATTTTGAAACAAATTTACATTGTTTTATATGTTTTTTGCATATCTTTTTCAATACAAATTTACCTTATTGTATGTGCATTTTGCATATTTATTTTAATACAAATTCAAATATTTTATGCGTATTTTGGTATATATATTTTTTTAAAAAATGCGTTATTTTATAGGTATTTTGCACCTTAGTTTTCATACAAATGTACATTATTTTATTAATATTCTGTGTATATATTTTGATACGATTTTATATTATGCTATTTGTGTTTTGTATATATATTTTTATACATATTTTCATTATTTAATGTGTATTTTTTATATATATTTTATACAAATTAACGTTATTTTAAGTGTATTTGTTTATATAATTTCATTCAAATTACCATTTTTCTAAGTGTATTTTGTATATGTATTTCAATACAAATTTACCTAATTTTATGTGTATTTTGTATATTTATTTTCATACAAATTTAAATTATTTTTGTTTTTTTGTATATACATATAGATTAAATTTCTATGAAAATATATATTCAAAATACATATAAAATTATGTAAATAAGTATAAAAATATATATATCAAATACACCTAAAAAATGAAAATTCGTATCAAAATAAATAAACAAAATTCCGATAAAAGAACGTATATTTGTAGGAAAATAAATATACAAAATACACATAAAATTACGAAAATTTGAATAAAAATATATACAAATCAACAAAAAAATAAATTTCAATTTGTATGAAAATAGAATATTAATAAAACAATGTAAATTTGTATGAAAATAAAGATGCAAAATACCCATTAAATAACGCATTTTTTATAAAAATATAGATACCAAAATACACATGATAAAATTTATTTGTATTAAAATAAATATACAAAATACACATACAATAAGGTAAATCGGTATTGAAATAGATATGCAAAATACATATAAAACAATGTAAATTTATTTCAAAATATATATACGAATACACATAAAATAACGTAGATTTGTATAAAAATATATATACAAAATACACATAAAATGAAGTAAATACGTATAAGAAAATGTATACAAAATACACATAAAATAATGTAAATTCGTATCAAAATAAATAAACAAAATACCAATAAAAGAATGTGTATTTGTATAAATATAAGTATACAAAATTCACCTAAAATAACGTAAATTTGTATAAAACTATACAAAAATACACAGAAGTAATTAAATTCGTATGAAAATAGATATTGTATATTTTAAAACAAATTTACGTTATTTTATGCGCATCTGTTAAAATATTTTGATACAAATTTACATTATTTTATGTATTTTGTATATATATTTCAATACAAGTTTAGTTTATTTTATGTATATTTTGTATATCTATTTTCATTCGTATCAAAATAAATAAACAAAATAGCAATAAAATAATGTAAATTTGTATGAGAAAACATATACAAATACACATAAATTAACGCAAATTTCTAAAAAAATATATGTACAAAAATGCACATAAAATAAAGTAAATTTGCATAAAAATATATATACAAAACACTCATTAAATAAAGTAAATGCGTACATAAAATAACCTAAATTTGTATAAAACTATATACAAAAATACACAAAAATATTTAAAATTTGTATGAAAAGAAATATACAAAATACACATAAAATTAGGTAGATTTGTATTGAAATACATATACAAAATACATATAGAATAATGTAAATTTGAATGAAAATATATAAACAAATACACTTAAAATAACGTAAATTTGTATAAAATATATATGCAAGATACACATTAAATAATGTAAATGTGTATAAAAAATATATACAAAAAAGAAATAGAATAATGTAAAATCCTATCAATATAAATAATAATAATGTAAATTTGAATGAAAATATATAAATATATAGAGTTAAAATAACGTAAATTTGTTTCAAATATATATACAAAAAAAACATTAAATAATGTAAATATGTATAAAAAAAATATATACAAAACACAAATAAAATAATGTATAATCGTATCAAAATAAATACAGAAAATATTAATAAAATAATGTAAATTTGTATGAAAATTAAGATGCAAAATACCCATAAAATAACGCATTTTTTTATAAAAATATATATACGAAAAAACATAAAATATTTGATTTTGTATTAAAATAAATAGAGACACAAAATACACATAAAATAAGCTAAATTTGAATTGAAATATATATACAAAATACATAAAATAATGTAAATTTGTATCAAAATACCTATACAAATACACATATAATAACGTAAATTTGTATAAAAATATATAAACAAAATACACATTAAATAATGTAAATACGTATAAAAAAAATGTAGAAAATATACAAATAATCATGTAATTCGTATCAAAATAAATAGACAAAACTCCAATAAAATAATGTAAATTTCTATGAGAAAACATATACAAAATACACATAAATAACGCAAATATCAATAAAAATATATATAATATAATATATTTTTATACATATTTAAAATATTATATGTATATTTTGTATATAAATATTTTATCCAAATTTACGTGATTTTATATGTATTTGTTTATATATTTTCATACAAATTTACATTATTTTATGTGAGTTTTGTATATGTATTTCAATACAAATTTGCCTAACTTTATGTGTATTTTGCATATCTATTTTCAAACAAATTTAAATTATTTTTGTGTATTGTTGTATATATTTTTATACAAATTTTAGTTATTTTATTTGTTTTTTGCATATATATTTTCCTACAAATATACATTCTTTTATTGGAATTTTGTGTATTTAATTTTTTACGAATTTACATTATTTTATGTGTATTTTGTATATATATTTTTCTACGTATTTAAACTATTTTATGTGTATTTTATATATACATTTTCATAAAAATTTACGTTATATTATTGTGTGTATTCGTATATATTTTGAAACATTTTATACAAATTCATGTTATTTTATGTATATTTGTATATATATTTTCATACAAATTTATATTATTTTATGTGTATTCTTACATATATTTTATTACAAATTTACCTTATTTTATGTATATTTTGTATATTTATTTCATTCAATTTTAAATTATTTAATGTGTATATTTGTATTTGTATTTAGGTTATTTTATGTGTTTTCTATATATATTTTCATCCAAAATTACATTATTTTATTGTTATTTTCTTAATTTAACTCGATACGAATTTAGATTATTTCATAGGTATTTTGTATACATATTTTCATACTCATTTACATTATCTAATGTGTGTTTTGTATATATTTTTTTATGCAAGCTAATTTTATGTGCATTTTTGTACATATATTTTTATAGAAACTTAAAACGTTATTTTATGTGTATTTTGTATACGTTTTCTCATACAAATCTACATTATTTAATTAGTTTTTTGTTTATTTATTTTGATACGAATGACTTGATTATTTGTGTATTTTGTAAATATTTTTTTTATACGTATTTACATTACTTAATGTGTATTTTTTTTTTTTTTTTTTTTACAAATTTACGTTATTATATGTGTATTTGTTAAAAATATTTTGAAATGAATTTACTTTATTTTATGTATTTTGTATATATATTTCAATTCAAATTTAGCTTATTTTGTGTGTATTTTGTATATCTATTTTCATACAAATTTAATTACTTCTGTGTATTTTTGTATATAGTTTTATACAAATTTACGTTATTTTATGTGCATTTTGTATATTTATTTTTATACAAATACACATTCTCTTATTGGTATTTTGTTTATTTATATTCATACGAATTTACATTATTTTATGTGTATTTTGTATACATTTTTGATTCGTATTTACTTAATTTTATTTGTATTTTGTATATATATATTTATAGAAATCTACGTTATTTTATGTGTATTCGTATATATATTTTGAAACAAATTTACATTGTTTTATATGTTTTTTGCTTATCTATTTCAATACAAATTTACCTTATTGTATGTGCATTTAGTATATTTATTTTAATACAAATTCAAATATTTTATGCGTATTTTGGTATATATAATTTTATAAAAAATGCGTTATTTTATAGGTATTTTGCATCTTAGTTTTCATACAAATGTACATTATTTTATTAATATTCTGTGTATATATTTTGATACGATATTATATTATACTATTTGTGTTTTGTATATATTTTTTTATACATATTTTCATTATTTAATGTGTATTTTTTATAGATATTTTATACAATAAAATAATGTAAATTTGTATCAAAATATATATTCAAATACATATATATTGAAATTAATATACAAAATGCGTATATAATAAGGTAAATTTGTATTGAAAAAATATGCAACATACACGTTTACTCATACAAATTTATATTATTTTATTGGTATTTTGTTTATTTATTTTGATACGAATTACATGATTATATGTGTATTTTGTACATATTTTTTTATACGTGTTTGCATTATTTAATGTGTATTTTGTTTATATATTTTCATACAAATTTACGTTATTATATGTGTATTTTTATAAATATTTTGATTCAAATCTACTTTATTTCATGTATTTTGTATATATACTTCAATTCAAATTTAGCTTATTTTGTGTGTATTTTGTATATATTTTCATACAAATTTAGTTACTTCTGTGTATTTTTGTATATAGTTTTATATAAATTTACGTTATTTTATGTGTATTTTGTATATTTATATTTATACAAATACACATTCTTTTATTGGTATTTTGTTTATTTATTTTGATACGAATTTACATTATTTTACGTGTTTTTTGTATACATTTTTTTATACGCATTTACTTCATTTTATGTGTATTTTGTATATATATTTTTATAGAAATCTACGTTATTTTATGTGTGTTCGTATATATATTTTGAAACAAATTTACATTGTTTTATATGTATTTTGCATATCTATTTCAATACAAATTTACCTTATTGTATGTGTTTTTTGTATATTTATTTTATACAAATATAATTTTTTTATATGTATTTTGGTATATATATTTTTATAAATAAAAAAAATGCGTTATTTTATGGGTATTTTGCTTCTTTATTTCCATACAAGTTTACATTATTTTATTAATATTCTGTGTATTTATTTTGATACGATTTTACATTATTCTATTTGTGTTTTGTACATATTTATTATACAAATTTACGTTATTTTAAGTGTATTTGTTTATGTATTTTCATTCAAATTTACATTATTTTGTGTATTTTTTGTATGCATTTCAATACAAATTTACCTAATTTTATGTGTATTTTGTATATTTATTTTCATACATATTTAAAATATTTTTGTGTATTTTTGTATATAGTTTGATACAAATTTAGGTTATTTTATGTGTATTTTGTATATCTATTTTCATACAAATACACATTCTTTTATTGAAATTTTGTTTATTTATTTTGACGCGAATTTTATGTGAATTTGTTTTCATTTCATACAAATTTACATTATTTTATGTGTATTTGGTAGATGCATTTAAATACAAATTTAACTAATTATATGTGTATTTTGTATATCTATTTTCATACAAATTGAAATTTATTTTTTTGTTTTTTTGTATATATTTTTATTCAAATTTTCGTAATCTTATAAAAATATATATACCAAAATAAACATAAAATATTTAAATTTGCATTGATATAAATATACAAAATGCACATACAATAAGGTAAATTTGAATTGAAAGAGATATGCAAAAATACAAATAAAACAATGTAAATTTGTTTCAAAATATATATACGAATACAAATAAAAAAACGTAGATTTCTATAAAAATATATATACAAAATACACATAAAATTAAGTAAATACGTATTAAAAAATGTATACAAAATACACATAAAATAATGTAAATTCGATTTAAAATAAATAAACAAAATACCAATAAAAGAATGTGTATTTGGATAAATATAAATATACAAAATACACATACAAAATAAACATAAAATAAGGTAGATTTTTAAAAAAATATGTACAAAATACACATAAAATAATGTAAATTTATATAAAAATATATATACAAATACACATAAAATACCATGAATTTGTATAAAAATATATATTCAAAAAAAATATTAAATAATGTAAATGCGTATAAAAATATATATACAAAGCACATATAAAACAATGTAAATTCGTATACAAAATACACTTAAAATAATGTAAATTTGAATGAAAATATATAAACATATAGACTTAAAATTACGTAAATTTGTATCAAATATATATACAAAAAAAACATTAAATAATATAAATATGTATAAAAAAAATATATACAAAACACAAATAAAATAATGTAAAATCGTATCAAAATAAATACAGAAAATATTAAAAAAATAATGTAAATTTGTATGAAAATTAAGATGCAAAATACCCATAAAATAACGCATTTTTTATAAAAATATATATACGAAAAAACATAAAATATTTGATTTTGTATTAAAATAAATAGATATACAAAATACACATAAAATAAGCTAAATTTGAATTGAAATATATATACAAAATACATAAAATAATGTAAATTTGTATCAAAATACCTATACAAATACACATATAATAACGTAAATTTGTATAAAAATATATAAACAAAATACACATTAAATTATGTAAATACGTATAAAAAATGTAAAAATACAAATAATCATGTAATTCGTATCAAAATAAATAGACAAAATACCAATAAAATAATGTAAATTTCTATGAGAAAACATATACAAAATACACATAAATAAAGCAAATATAAATAAAAATATATATAATATAATATATTTATATATATATATAAAATATTAAATTTATATTTTTTATATATATATATATATATATATATATATATATATATATATATATATATATATATATATATATATATATATATATATATATATATATATATATATATATATATATATATATATATTTTATCCAAATTTACGTGATTTTATATGTATTTGTTTATATATTTTCATACAAATTTACATTATTTTATGTGAGTTTTGTATATGTATTTCAATACAAATTTGCCTAACTTTATGTGTATTTTGCATATCTATTTTCAAACAAATTTAAATTATTTATGTGTATTTTTGTATATATTTTTATACAAATTTTAGTTATTTTATTTGTTTTTTGTATATATATTTTATTGGAATTTTGTGTATTTGATTTTTTACGAATTTACATTATTTTATGTGTATTTTGTATATATATTTTTCTACGTATTTAAACTATTTTATGTGTATTTTATATATACATTTTCATAAAAATTTACGTTATTTTATTGTGTGTGTTCGTATATATTTTGAAACAAATTTTATACAAATTCATGTTATTTTATGTGTATTTGTATATATATTTTCATACAAATTTATATTATTTTATGTGTATTCTTACATATATTTTATTACAAATTTACCTTATTTTATGTTTATTTTGTATATTTATTTCATTAAATTTTAAATTATTTAATGTGTATATTTGTATTTGTATTTAGGTTATTTTATGTGTGTTTTCTATATATATTTTCATCCAAAATTATTTTATTGTTATTTTCTTAATTTAACTCGATACGAGTTTAGATTATTTCATAGGTATTTTGTATACATATTTTTATACTCATTTACATTATCTAATGTGTGTTTTGTATATATTTTTTTATGCAAACTAATTTTATGTGCATTTTTGAACATATATTTTTATAGAAACTTAAAACGTTATTTTATGTGTATTTTGTATATGTTTTCTCATACAAATTTACATTATTTAATTAGTTTTTTGTTCATTTATTTTGATACGAATGACTTGATTATTGGTGTATTTTGTAAATATTTTTTTATACGTATTTACATTACTTAATGTGTATTTTGTTTATATATTTTTTTTACAAATTTACGTTATTATATGTGTATTTGTTAAAAATATTTTGAAACGAATTTACTTTATTTTATGTATTTTGTATATATATTTCAATTCAAATTTAGCTTATTTTGTGTGCATTTTGTATATCTATTTTCATACAAATTTAATTACTTCTGTGTATTTTTGTATATAGTTTTATACAAATTTAAGTTATTTTATGTGCATTTTGTATATTTATATTTATACAAATACACATTCTCTTATTGGTATTTTGTTTATTTATATTTATGAATTTACATTATTTTATGTATTTTGTATACATTTTTGATTCGTATTTGCTTAATTTTATTTGTATTTTGTATACATATATTTATAGAAATCTACGTTATTTTATGTGTATTGGTATATATATTTTGAAACAAATTTACATTGTTTTATATGTTTTTTGCATATCTATTTCAATACAAATTTACCTTATTGTATGTGCATTTTGTATATTTATTTTAATACAAATTCAAATATTTTATTTGTATTTTGGTATATATAATTTTATAAAAAATGCGTTATTTTATAGATATTTTGCATCTTAATTTTCATTTTATATGAACTTTGTATATATATTTTTATACGCTTTAACATTATTTCATATTTATTTTGAATATATATTTTTATACAGATTCATGGTATTTTATGTTTATTTGTATATATATTTTCATATAAATTTACATTATTTTATGTGTATTTTGTACATATATTTTATTACAAATCTACCTTATTTTATGTTTATTTTGTATGTGTATTTAGTATATTTATATTTATCCAAATACACATTCTTTTATTGGTATTTTGTTTATTTATTTTAATTCGAATTTACATTATTTTATGTGTATTTTGTATACATTTTTTTATACGTATTTACTTAATTTTATGTGTATTTTGTATATATATTTTTATAGAAATCTACGTTTTTTTATTTGTATTCGTATATATATTTTGAAATAAATTTACAATGTTTTATATGTATTTTTGCATATCTCTTTCAATACAAATTTACCTTGTTGTATGTGCATTTTGTATATTTATTTCAATACAAATTTAAATATTTTATGTGTATTTTGGTATATATATTTTTATAAGAAATGCGCTATTTTATGGGAATTTTGCATCTTTATTTTCATACAAATTTACATTATTTTATTAATATTCGGTGTATTTATTTTGATACGATTTTACATTATTCTATTTGTTTTTTGTATATACTTTTTATACATATTTACATTATTTAATGTGTATCTTGCATATATATTTTACAAATTTATTATCTATTATCTATTTTCATACAAATACACATTTTTTTCATGATATTTTGTTTATTTATTTTGACACGAATTTACATTATTTGATATGTATTTTGTATATATATTTTTATACGTATTTACATAATTTCATATGTATTTTGTATATATATTTCTATAGAAATCTACTTTATTTTATGTGTATTCGTATATATATTTTGAAACAAATTTACATTGTTTTATATGTATTTTTGAATATCTCTTTCAATACAAATTTACCTTACTGTATATGCATTTTGTATATTTATTTCAATACAAATTTAAATATTTTATGTGTATTTTGGTATATATATTTTTTTTAAAAATGCGATAATTTTGGGGAATTTTGCATCTTTATTTTCATACAAATTTACATTATTTTATTGATATTTTGTGTATTTATTATGATACGATTTTACATTATTCTATTTGTTTTTTGTATATATTTTTTTTATACACATTTACATTATTTAATGTGTATCTTGCTTATATATTTTATACAAATTTACGTTATTTTAAGTGTATTTGTTTATATATTTTCATTCAAATTTACATTATTTGATGTGTATTTTGTATATGTATTTCCATACAAATTTACCTAATTTTATGTGTATTTTGTATATTTCTTTTCAAACAAATTTAAATTATTTTTGTGTATTTTTGTATATAGTTTTATTCAAATTTAGGTTATTTTATGTACGCATTTACATTATTTAGTGTGTGTTTTGTATATATATATATATTTTTATGCTAATTTACTTTATTTTATGTGCATTTTTGTACATATATTTTTATAGAAATTTGCGTTATTTGTATATGTTTTCTCATACAAATTTACATTATTTTATTGCTATTTTGTTTATTTGTTTTGATACGAAGTACATGATTATATATATATTTTGTACATATTTTTTATACGTATTTACATTACTTAATGTGTATTTTGTTTATATATTTTTAAACAAATCTACGTTATTATATGTATTTGTATAAATATTTTGATACAGATTTACATTATTTTATGTATTTTGTATGTACATTTCAATTCAAATTGAGCTTATTTTAACTGTATTTTGTATATATATTTTCATACAAATTTAATAACTTCTGTGTATTTTTGTATATAGTTTTATAAAAATTTACGATATGTTATGTGTATTTTGTATATTTATATTTATAAAATACACTTTCTTTTACTGGTATTATGTTTATTTATTTTGATACGATTTTTATGTGTATTTTGTATTCATTTTTTTTATACGTATTTACTTCATTTTATGTGTATTTTGAATATATTTTTATAGAAATCAACGTTATTTTATGTGTATTCGTATATATATTTTGAAACAAATTTACATTGTTTTATATGTATTTTGCATATCTATTTCAATACAAATTTACCTTACAGTATGTGCATTTTTTATATTTATTTTAATACAAATTTTAATATTTTATGTGTATTTTGGTATATATTTTTATAAAAAATGCGTTATTTTATGGCTATTTTGAATCTTTATTTTCATACAAATTTACATTATTTTATTAATATTCTGTGTATTTATTTTGATACGATTTTACATTATTCTATTTGTGTTTTGTATATATTTTTTTATACATATTTACATTATTTAATTAGTATTTTGTATATATATTTGATACAAATTTACGTTATTTTAAGTGTATATGTTTATATATTTTCACTCAAACTTCCATTATTTTATGTGTATTTTGTATATGTATTTCAATACAAATTTACCTAATTTTATGTGTATTTTGTATATTTATTTTCATACAAATTTAAATTATTTTTGTGTATTTTTGTATATAGTTTTATACAAACTTAGGCTATTTTATGAGTATTTTGTATATCTATTTTCATACAAATACACATTCTTTTATTGATATTTTGTTTATTTATTTTGACGAGAATTTAAATTATTTAATGTGTATTTTGTGTATGTATTTTTATACGTATTTACATCATTTCATGTGTATTTTGTATATAAATCTCTATAGAAATCTACGTTATATTATGTGTATTCGTATATAGATTTTCAAACAAATTTACACTTTTTTTGTATTTTGCATATTTTTTCAATACAAATTTACCTTATTGTATATGCATTTTGTATATTAATTTTAATGCAAATTTAATTATTCTATGTGTATTTTTGTATATGTATTCTTATAAAAATATGCTTTATTTTATGGGTATTTTGCATCTTTATTTTCATACAAATTTACGTTATTTCATTGATATTCTGCTCATTCATTTTGATACGATTTGACATTACTCTATGTGTATTTTGTAAATATTTTTCATACAAATTTACGCTATTTTATGTGTATTTGGTTATATATTTTGACACAAATTTACAATATTTTATGGGTATTTTGTATATATATTTCAAAAGAAATTTACCTAGTTTGATGTGTATTTTGAATATCTATTTTCATACAAACTAAAATTATTTTTATGTATTTTTGTATATATTTCAATACAAATTTTAGTTATGTTATGTGTATTTTGTAAATCTATTTTCATTCAAATATATATCATTTTATTGGTATTTTGTTGATTTATATTGATACGAATTTACATTATTTTATATGTACTTTTTATATATATTTTTATACGCATTTACATTATTTAATATTTATTTTGAATATATAATTTTATTCAAATTCATGGTATTTTATGTGTATTTTTATATATATTTTCATATAAATTTACATTATTCTATGTGTATTTTGTTGATATATTTCATTACAAATTTACATTATTTTATGTTTATTTTGTATGTGTATTTTGTACATTTGTATTTATACACGTTTACTCATACAAATTTATATTATTTTATTGGTATTTTGTTTATTTATTTTGATACGAATTACGTGATTATATGTGTATTTTGTACACATTTTTTTATACGTATTTACATTATTTAATGTGTATTTTGTTTATATATTTTCATACAAATTTACGTTATTATATGTGTATTTGTATAAATATTTTGATACCAATTTACTTTATTTCATATCTTTTGTATATATATTTCAATTCAAATTTAGCTTATTTTGTGTGTGTTTTGTATATATTTTCATACAAATTTAATTACTTCTGTGTATTTTTGTATATAGTTTTATATAAATTTACTTTATTTTATGTGTATTTTGTATGTTTATATTTATACCAATACACATTCTTTTATTGGTATTTTGTTTATTTATTTTGATACAAATTTACATTATTTGATGTGTATTTTGTATACATTTTTTATACGTATTTACTTCATTTTATGTGTATTTTGTATATATATTTTTATAGAAATCTACGTTATTTTATGTGTATTCGTATACATATTTTGAAACAAATTTACATTGCTTTATATGTATTTTGCATATCTATTTCAATACAAATTTACCTTATTGTACATATAAAACAATGTAAATTTGTTTCAAAATATATGTACGAATACACATAAAATAACGTAGATTTATATAAAAATATATATACAAAATACACATAAAATTAAGTAAATACGTATAAAAAAATGTAAACAAAATATACATAAAATAATGTAAACTCGAAACAAAATAAATAAACAAAATACCAATAAAAGAAAGTGTATTTGTATAAATATAAATGTACAAAATACACTTACAAAATAAATATAAAATAAGGTAAATTTGTAATGAAATATACGTACAAAATACACATAAAATAATGTAAATTTATATGAAAATATATTCACAAATACACATAAAATACCATGAATTTATATAAAATTATATACTCAAAATAAATATTAAATAATGTAAATGCGTATAAAAATATATATACAAAGTACATATAAAATAATGTAAATTCGTATCAATATAAATCAACAAAATACCAATAAAATAATATATATTTGAATGAAAATAGATTTACAAAATACACATAACCTAACTAAAATTTGTATTGAAATATATACAAAAATACATAAAACTAATTTGAGTTTGAGTGAAAATAGATATTCAAAATACTCATAAAACTAGGTAAATTTCTTTTGAAATATATATACAAAATACAAATAAAATATTGTAAATTTGTGTCAAAATATATAAACAAATACACAAAATAACGTAAATTTGTATGAAAAATATATACAAAATACACATAGAATAATGTCAAATCGTATCAAAATGAATGAGCAGAATATCAATAAAATAACGTAAATTTGTATGAAAATAAAGATGCAAAATACCCATAAAATAAAGCATATTTTTATAAAAATACATATAGAAAAATACACATAGAATAATTAAATTTGTATTAAAATTAATATACAAAATGCATATACAATAAATTTAAATTTGATTATATTAAATGAAATAAATATACAAAATAAGCATAAAATAAGGTAAATTTGTAATAAAATATATGTAAGAATACATAAAATAATATAAATTTGTATGAAAATATATATACAAATACACATAAAATAACATGAATTTGTATAAAATTTGTTTCAAAATATATACGAATACACACAATAAAATAACGTAAATTTTTATGAAAATGTATATATAAAATACACATAAAATAATTTAAATACGTAGAAAAATATATACATACACCTAAAAAAATGTAAATTCGTAAGAAAAAAATTCCATTAAAAGAATGTATATTTGTAGGAAAATAAATATACAAAATAACATAAAATAACTAAATTTTGTATAAAAATATATACAAAAATACACACAAATAATATAAATTTGTATGAAAAGAGATAAACAAAATAAACATAAAGTTAGGCAAATTTGTATTGAAATACATATACAAAACTCACATAAAATAATGTAAATTTGTATGAAAATATATAAACAAATACATATAAAATAACGTAAATTTGATAATATATATACAAAATATACATTATATATATTAAATATGTATAAAAATATATTATATTATATAGTTTTTTATTGATATTTGCGTTATTTATGTGTATTTTGTATATGTTTTCTCATAGAAATTTACATTTTATATTGGTATTTTGTCTATTTATTTTGATACGAATTACATTATTATATGTGTATATTGTACATTTTTTTATAAGTATTTACATTATTTAATGTGTATTTTGTTTATATATTTTTATAAAAATTTACGTTATTATATGAGTATTTGTATAAGTATTTTGATACAAATTTACATTTTTTTATGTATTTTGTATATATATTTCAATTCAAATTTAGCTTACTTTCTGTATTTTTTATATCTATTTATTTTAATACTAAATCAATTATTTTATGTTTTTTCGTTTATATATTTTGATACATATGCGTTATTTTATGGGTATTTTGCATCTTAATTTTCATACAAATTTACATTATTTTATTAATATTTTTTGTATTTATTTTGATACGATTTTACATTATTTTATTTGTGTTTTGTATATATTTTTTTATACATATTTACATTATTTAATGTGTTTTTTGTATATATATTTGATACAAATTTACGTTATTTTAAGTGTATTTGTTTATATATTTTCATTCAAATTTACATTATTTTATGTGTATTTTGTATATGTATTTCAATACAAATTTACCTAATTTTATATGTTTTTTGTATATTTATTTTCATACAAGTTTAAATTATTTTTGTGTATTTTTGTTGATAGTTTTATACAAATTTAGGTTATTTTATGTGTATTTTCTATATCTATTTTCATACAAATACACATTCTTTTCATGATTTTTTGTTTATTTATTTTGACACGAATTAACATTATTTAATGTGTATTTTGTAAATATATTTTTATACGTATTTACATTATTTCAAGTGTATTTTGTATATATATTTCTATAGAAATCTGCGTTATTTTATGTGTATTCGTATATATATTTTGAAACAAATTTACATTGTTTTATGTGAATTTTGCATATTTTTTTAACACAAATTTACCTTATTGTATGTGCATTTTGTATATTAATTTTAATACAAATATGATTAATCTATGTGTATTTTTGTATATGTATTTTTATAAAAAATATGCTTTATTTTATGGGTATTTTGCATCTTTATTTTCATACAAATTTACATTATTTTATTGATATTCTGTGTATTTATTTTGATATGATTTTACATTATTCTATGTGTATTTTGTATATATATTCTATATAAAATGTATTTGTTTTCATTTCATACAAATCTACATTATTTTATGTGTTTTTTGAACATGTATTTAAATACAAATTTAACTAGTTATATGTGTATTTTGTATATCTATTTTGTATGTATATTTTCATAGAAATTTACTCTATTTTATGAGTATTCGTATATATATTTTGATACAAATTTACATTATTAATGTGTATTTTGCATATCTATTTCAATACAAATTTACTTTATTGTACGTGCATTTTGTATATTTATTTTAATACAAATTTAATTATTTTACATGTATTTTTGTATATATATTTTTATGCAAATATGCGTTATTATATGGATATTTTGCATCTTTATTTTCATACAAATTTACATTATTTTATTGATATTCTCTTTATTTATTTTGATACGATTTAACATTATTCTATGTGTTTTTTGTATATATATTTTTTATACATACATTTACATTATTTAATGTTAATTTTGTATATATTTTTTATCCAAATTTATATTATTTTATGTGTATTTGTTTATATATTTTCATACATATTTACACTATTTTATGTGTTTTTTGTATATATATTTTTCTACGTATTTAAATTATTTTATGTGTATTTTGTATATACATTTTCATAAAAAAATTACGTTATTTTATTGTGTGTTCAAGTATATATTTTGATACAAATTTTATACAAATTCATGTTATTTAATGTGTATTTGTATATATATTTTCATACAAATTTATATTATTTTATGTGTATTTTTTCATATATTTCATTACAAATTTACCTTATTTTATGTTTATTTTGTATATTTATTTCATTCAATTTTAAATTATTTTATGTGTATATTTGTATTTGTATTTAGGTTATTTTATGTGTATTTTGTATATATATTTTCATCCAAAATTACATTATTTTATTGGTATTTCTTAATTTAATTCGATACGAATTTAGATTATTTCATAGGTATTTTGTATACATATTTTTATACTCATTTACATTATCTAATGTGTGTTTTGTATAAATATTTTTATGCAAATTTATCTAATGTTCATTTTTGTACATATATTTTCATAGAAATTTGCGTTATTTTATGTATATAGTTTTATATAAATTACCGTTATTTTATGTGCATTTTGTATATTTATATTTATACAAATACACATTCTTTTATTGGTATATTGTTTATTTACATTTATACGAATTTACATTATTTTATGTGTATTTTGTATACATTTTTTATACGTATTTACTTAATTTTATGTGTATTTTGTATATGTATTTTTATAGAAATCTACGTTGTTTTATGTGTATTCGTATATATATTTTGAAACAAATTTACATTATTTTATATGTATTTTCCATATCTATTTCAATACAAATTTACCTTATTGTATGTGCATTTGGAAATTTATTTTAATACAAGTTCAAATATTTTATGTGTATTTTGGTATCAATAATTTTTTTAAAAAATGCGTTATTTTATAGGTATTTTGCATCTTAATTTTCATTTTATATGTACTTTGTATATATATTTTTATACGCTCTTACATTATTTAATATTTATTTTGAATATATTTTTTTATACAAATTCATGGTATTTTATGTGTATTTGTATATATATTTTCATATAAATTTACATTATTGTACGTGTATTTTGTACATATATTTTATTAGAAATCTTCCTTATTTTATGTTTATTTTGTATGTGTATTTTGTATATTTATATTTATCCAAATACACATTCTTTTATTGGTATTTTGTTTATTTATTTTAATTCGAGTTTACATTATTTTATGTGTATTTTGAATACATTTTTTTATCCGTATTTACTTAATTTTATGTGTATTTTGTATATATATTTTTATAGAAATCTACGTTTTTTTATTTGTATTCGTATATATATTTTGAGACAAATTTACATTGTTTTATATGTATTTTTGCATATCTCTTTCAATACAAATTTACCTTATTGTATATGCATTTTGTATATTTATTTCAATACAAACTTAAAAATTTTATATGTATTTTGGTATATATTTTTTTATAAGAAATGCGCTATTTTATAGGAATTTTGCACCTTTATTTTCATACAAATTTACATTATTTTATTAATATTCGGTGTATTTATTTTGATACGATTTTACATTATTCTATTTGTTTTTTGTATATACTTTTTTATACATATTTACATTATTTAATGTGTATCTTGCATATATATTTTATACAAATTTATTATCTATTATCTATTTTCATACAAATACACATTCTTTTCATGATATTTTGTTTATTTATTTTGACACGAATTTACATTATTTGATATGTATTTTGTATATATATTTTTATACGTATTTACATAATTTCATATGTATTTTGTATATATATTTAATAGATATTAAAAATACACATAAAATAACCTAAATTTGTATCAAACTATATACAAAAATACACAAAAATATTTTAAATTTGTATGAAAATAAATATACAAAATACATATAAAATTAGGTAAATTTGTATGGAAATACATATACAAAATACACATAAAATAATGTAAATTTGAATGAAAATACATAAACAAATACACTTAAAATAACGTAAATTTGTATAAAAACATATATTCAAAACTCAAATAGAATAATGTAAAATCGTATCAAAATAAATACATAGAATATTAATAAAATAATGTAAATTTGTATGAAAATAAGGAGGCAAAATACCCATAAAATAACGTTTTTTTTTTTATAAAAATATATATACCAAAATACACACAAAAAAAATATTTGTATTAAAATAAATATATAAAAAACACATACAATAAGGTAAATTTGTATTGAAATAGATACGCAAAATACATATAAAGGAATGTAAATTTGTTTCAAAATATTTATACGAATACACATAAAATAACGTAGATTTCTATAAATATATATATACAAAATACACATAAAATGAAGTAAATACGTATAAAAAAATGTATAAAAAATACACATAAAATAATGTAAATTCGTATTAAAATAAATAAACAAAATACCAATAAAAGAATGTGTATTTGTATAAATATAAATATACAAAATACACATAAAATAACGTAAATTTATATAAAACTATATACATAAATACACAGAAGTAATTAAATTTGTATGAAAATATATACAAAATACACACAAAATAAGCTAAATTTGAATTGAAATATATATACAAAATACATGAAATAAAGTAAATTTGTACCAAAATATTTATACAAATATACATATAACGTAATTTGTATGAAAATATATAAACAAAATACACATTGAATAATGTAAATACGTATAAAAAAATGTGTACAAAATACACATATAATCATGTAATTCGTATCAAAATAAATAAACAAAATACCAAAAAAATAATATAAATTTGTATGAGTAAACGTGTATGTTGCATATTTTTTCAATACAAATTTATCTTATTATATACACATTTTGTATATTAATTTTAATACAAATTTAATTATTCGATGTGTATTTTTGTATTTGTATTTTTATAAACATATGCTTTATTTTTTGGGTATTTTGCATCTTTATTTTCATACAAATTTTCATTATTTTATTGATATTCTGCTCATTCATTTTGATACGAATTGACATTATTCTATGTGTATTTTGTATATATTTTTCATACAAATTTACGTTATTTTATGCGTATTTGTTTATATATTTTGACACAAATTTACAATATTTTATGGCTATTTTGTATATACATTTCAAAAGAAATTTACCTAGTTTTATGTGTATTTTGTATATCTATTTTCATACAAACTCAAATTATTTCTATGTATTTTTGTATATATTTTAATACAAATTTTAGTTATGTTATATGTATTTTGTAAATTTATTTTCATTCATATATATATTATTTTATTAGTGTTTTGTTGATTTATATTGATACGAATTTACATTATTTTATATGTACTTTGTATATATATTTTTATACGCTTTTACATTATTTAATATTTATTTTGAATATATATTTTTATACAAATTCATGGTATTTTATGAGTATTTGTATATATATTTTCATATAAATTTACATTATTTTATATGTATTTTATACATATATTTTATTACAAATCTACCTTATTTTATGTTTATTTTGTATATGTATTTTGTATATTTATATTTATCCAAATAAACATTGTTTTATTGGTATTTTGTTTATTTATTTTAAATCGAATTTACATTATTTTATGTGTATTTTGTATACATTTTTTTATACGTATTTACTTAATTTTATGTGTATTTTGTATATATATTTTTATAGAAATCTACGTTTTCTTATTTGTATTCGTATATATATTTTGAAACAAATTTACAGTTTTATATGTATTTTTGCATATCTCTTTTAGTACAAATTTACCTTATTGTATGTTCATTTTGTATATTTATTTCAATACAAATTTTAAAATTTTATGTGTATTTTGGTATATATATTTTTATAAGCAAATTTATATTATTTTATTAATATTCGGTGTATTTATTTTGATACGAATTTACATTATTCTATTTGTATTTTGGATATACTTTTTTATACATATTTACATTATTTAATGAGTATCTTGCATATATATTTTATACAAATTTATCATCTATTATCTATTTTTATACAAATACACATTCTTTACATGATATTTTGTTTATTTATTTTGACACGAATTTACATTATTTGATATGTATTTTGTATATATATTTTTATACGTATTTTCATAATTTCATATGTATTTTGTATTTATATTTCTATAGAAATCTACTATATTTTATGTGTATTCGTATATTTATTTTGAAACAAATTTACATTGTTTTATATGTATTTTTGAATATCTCTTTCAATACAAATTTACCTTACTGTATATGCATTTTGTATATTTATTTCAATACAAATTTAAATATTTTATGTGTATTTTGGTAAATATATTTTTATAAAAAATGCGATAATTTTTGGGAATTTTGCATCTTTATTTTCATACAAATTTACATTATTTTATTTATATTCTGTGTATTTATTTTGATACGATTTTACATTATTCTATTTGTTTTTTGTATATATATTTTTTATACACATTTTCATTATTTAATGTGTATCTTGCATATATATTTTATACAAATTTACGTTATTTTAAGTGTATTTGTTTATATATTTTCATTCAAATTTACATTATTTGATGTGTATTTTGTATATGTATTTCAATACAAATTTACCTAATTTTATGTGTATTTTGTATATTTCTTTTCAAACAAATTTAAATTATTTTTGTGTATTTTTGTATATAGTTTTATACAAATATAGGTTATTTTATGTACGCATTTACATTATTTAGTGTGTGTTTTGTATATATATTTTTTTGCAGATTTACTTTATTTTATGTGCATTTTTGTACATATATTTTTATAGAAATTTGCGTTATTTGTGTATGTTTTCTCATACAAATTTACATTAGTTTATTGCTATTTTGTTTATTTATTTTGATACGAATTACATGATTATATGTGTATTTTGTACATATTTTTTATACGTATTTACATTACTTAATGTGTATTTTGTTTATATATTTTTAAACAAATCTACGCTTTTATATGTATTTGTATAAATATTTTGATACAGATTTACAATATTTTATGTATTTTGTATGTACATTTCACATCAAATTTAGCTTAGTTTAGCTGTATTTTGTATATATATTTTCATACAAATTTAATTACTTCTGTGTATTTTTGTATATAGTTTTATACAAATTTACGATATTTTATGAGTATTTTGTATATTTATATTTATAGAAATACACATTCTTTTACTGGTATTTTGTTTATTTATTTTGATACGATTTTTATGTATTTTTTGTATTCATTTTTTTATACGTATTTACTTCATTTTATGTGTATATATTTTTATAGAAATCTACGTTATTTTGTGTGTATTCGTATATATATTTTGAAACAAATTTACATTGTTTTATATGTATTTTGCATATCTATTTCAATACAAATTTACCTTATAGTATGTGCATTTTTTATATTTATTTTAATACAAATTTTAATATTTTATGTGTATTTTGGTATTTATACTTTTATAGAAAATGCGTTATTTTATGGCTATTTTGCATCTTTATTTTCATACAAATTTACATTATTTTATTAATATTCTGTGTATTTATTGTTGATACGATTTTACATTATTCTATTTGTGTTTTGTATATATTTTTTTATACATATTTACATTATTTAATGTGTATTTTGTATATATATTTGATACAAATCTACGTTTTTTTAAGTGTACATGTTTATATATTTTCATTCAAATTTCCATTATTTTATGTGTATTTTGTATATGTATTTCAATACAAATTTACCTAATTTTATGTGTATTTTGTATATTTATTTTCATACAGATTTAAATTATTTTTGTGTATTTTTGTATATAGTTTTATACAAACTTAGGTTATTTTATGAGTATTTTGTATATCTATTTTCATACAAATACACGTTCTTTTATTGATATTTTGTTTATTTATTTTGACGAGAATTAAAATTATTTAATGTGTATTTTGTATATATATATTTTTATACGTATTTACATCATTTCCTGTGTATTTTGTATATATATTTCTATAGAAATCTACGTTATTTTATGTGTATTCGTATATATATTTTGAAACAAATTTACACTTTTATGTGCATTTTGTATATTTTTTCAATACAAATTTACCTTATTGTACGTGCATTTTGTATATTAATTTTAATACACATTTAATTATTCTATGTGTATTTTTGTATATGTATTTTTAAAAAAATATGCTTTATTTTATGGGTATTTTGCATCTTTATTTTCATACAAAATTACATTATTTTATTGATAATCTGTGTATTTATTTTGATACGTTTTTACATTATTCTATGTATATTTTGTATATCTATTTTATACAAATGTACGTTATTTTATGTGAATTTGTTTTCATTTCATACAAATTTACATTATTTTATGTGTATTTTGTACATGTATTTAAATACAAATTTAACTAATTATATGTGTATTTTGTATATCTATTTTCATACAAATTGAAATTTATTTTTTTGTTTTTTTGTATATATTTTTATTCAAATTTTCGTAATTATATGTGTATTTTGTATATTTATTTTCCTACAAATATACGTTCTTTTCTCGGAATTTTGTTTATTTATTTTGATAGGAATTTTATTTTTTTAGGTGTATTTGATATATATATATATATATATATTTTTATACTTATTTACATAATTTTATATGTGTTTTGAATATATATTATCATAGAAATTTACTCTATATGTTTATACAAAAAAACACAAAAATAATTTAAATTTGTATGAAAATAAATATACAAAATACACATAAAATTAGGTAAGTTTGTATTTAAATACATATACAAAATACACTTAAAATAATGAAAATTTGAATGAAATTATATAAACAAATACACTTTAAATAACGTTAATTTGTATAAAATATATATAAAAAATACACATTAAATAATGAAAATATGTATAAAAAAATATATACCAAACACAAATAGTATAATATAAAATCGTATCAAAATATATACACAGAATATTAATAAAATAATGTACATTTGTATGAAAACTAAGATGCTAAATACCTATAAAATAACGCATTTTTTATAAAGATATATATACCAAAATACATATAAAATATTTGAATTTGTATTAAAATGAATATACAAACTGCAAATACAATAAGGTAAATTTAAATTTAAAATATTTTTGTGTATTTTTGTATATAGTTTGATACAAATTTAGGTTATTTTATATGTATTTTGTATATCTATTTTCATACAAATACACATTCTTTCATTGATATTTTGTTTATTTATTTTGACGCGAATTTACATTATTTAATGTGTATTTTGTATATATATTTTTATACGTATTTACATCATTTCATGTGTATTTTGTATAGTTTTAAACAAATTTATATTATTTAATGTGTATTTTGTATATATATATTTATACAAATACACATTCTTTTATTGGTATTTTGTTTATTTATTTTGATACTAATTTACATTATTTTATGTTCATTTTTGTATACATTTTTTATACGTATTTACTTAGTTTTATGTGTATTTTGTATATATATTTTTATAGAAATCTGCCTTATTTCATGTGTATTCGTATATATATTTTGAAACAAATTTACATTGTTTATATGTATTTTGCATATCTATTTTTGTGTATTCTGTATTAATTTTGGTTATACATAGAATAATGGAAAATCGTATCAAAATAAGTACACAGAATATCAATAAAATAATTTAAATTTGTATGAAAATAAAGATGCAAAATACCCATAAGATAAAGCATATTTTTTTTTAAAAAATACATAAACAAAAATACACATTGAATAATCAAATTTGTATTAAAATTAATATACAAAATGCACACATACAATAAGGTAAATTTGTATTAAAAAAACGCAAAATACAAATAAAACATTGTAAATTTCTTTCAAAATATATATACGAATACACATAAAATAAGGTAGATTTCTCTAGAAATATATATACAAAATACACATGAAATTATGTAAATACGTATAAAAATATATATATAAAATAAATATTAAGTAATGTAAATTCGTGTCAAAATAAATGAACAAAATATCATGAAAAGAATGTGTATTTGTATGAAAATAGATAATAGATAATAAATTTGTATGAAATATATATGCAAAATATACATTAAATAATGTAAATATGTATAAAAAAATATATATATACAAAAAACAAATAGAATAATGTAAGATCGTATCAAAATAAATACACCGAATATTAATAAAATAATGAAAATTTGTATGAAAATAAAGATGCAAAATTCCCATCAAATAGCGCATTTCTTATAAAAATATATATACCAAAATACACATAAAATATTTAAATTTGTATTGAAATAAATATACAAAATGCACATACAATAAGGTAAACTTCTATTGAAAGAGATATGCAAAAATACATATAAAACAATGTAAATTTGTTTCAAAATATATATTCCAATTCACATAAAATAACGTAGATATCTTTAAAAATATATATACAAAATACACATAAAATTAGGTAAATACGTATAAAAAAATGTAAACAAAATATACATAAAATAATATAAATTCGAAACAAAATAAATAAACAAAATACCAATAAAAGAATGTGTATTTGTATAAATATAAATGTACATAATACACATACAAAATAAACATAAAATAAGGTAAATTTTTTATGAAATATATGCACAAAATACACACAAAATAATGTAAATTTATATGAAAATATATATACAAATACACATTAAATACCATGAATTTGTATAAATTTATATATTCAAAATAAATATTAAAAAATGTAAATGCGTATAAAAAAATATATATATATATATATATATATATATATATATATATATATATATATATATATATATATATATATATATATATATATATATATATATATATATATATATATATATATATATATATATATATATATAAAGTACATATAAAATAATGTAAATTCGTATCAATATAAATCAACAAAATACCAATAAAATAATATATATTTGAATGAAAATAGATTTACAAAATATACATAACATAACTAAAATTTGTATTGAAATATATACAAAAATACATAAAAATAATTTGAGTTTGTATGAAAATAGATATTCAAAATACACATCAAACTAGGTAAATTTCTTTTGAAATATATATACAAAATACCCATAAAATATTGTAAATTTGTGTCAAAATATATAAACAAATACACATAAAATAACGTAAATTTGTTTGAAAAATATATTCAAAATACACATAGAATAATGTCAAATCGTATCAAAATGAATGAGCAGAATATCAATAAAATAACGTAAATTTGTATGAAAATAAAGGTGGAAAATATCCATAAAATAAAGCATATTTTTATAAAATACATATACAAAATACACATATAATAATTAAATTTGTACTAAAATTAATATACAAAATGCATATACAATAAGGTAAATTTGTATTGTAAAAATATGCAAAATACACATAAAACTGTAAATTTGTTTAAAAATCTATATACGAATACACATAATATAACGTAGATTTCTATAGAAATATATATACAAAATACACATGAAATGATGTAAATACGTATAAAAATATATATACAAAATACACATTAAATGATTTAAATTCTCGTCAAAATAAATAAACAAAATATCAATAAAAGAATGTGTATTTGTATGAAAATAGATATACAAAATACTCATAAAATAACCTAAGTTTGTATAAAACTATATACAAAAATACACAAAAATAATTTAAATTTGTATGAAAATAAATATACAAAATACACATAAAATTATTTTGTATATCTACCCAATACCCAAAGTACATATAAAATAATGTAAATTCGTATGAATATAAATCAACAAAACACCAATAAAATAATATATATTTGAATGAAAATAAATTTACAAAATACACATAACATAACTAAAATTTGTATTAAAATATATACAAAAATACATAGAAATAATTTGAGTTTGTACAAAAATAGATATACAAAATACACATACAACTAGGTAAATTTCTTTTGAAATGTATACACAAAATAGCCATAAAATATTGTAAATTTGTGTCAAAATATATAAACAAATACACATAAAATAACGTAAATTTGTATGAAAAATATATACAAAATACACATAGAATAATGTCAATTCGTATCAAAATGAATGAGCAGAATATCAATAAAATAATGTAAATTTGTATGAAAATAAAGATGCAAAATACCCAAAAAATAAAGAATATGTTTATAAAAATAGATACAAAAATACACATCGAATAATTAAATTTGTATTAAAATTAATATACAAAATGCGTATATAATAAGGTAAATTTGTATTGAAAAAATATGCAACATACACGTTTACTCATACAAATTTATATTATTTTATTGGTATTTTGTTTATTTATTTTGATTCGAATTACATGATTATATGTGTATTTTGTACATATTTTTTTATACGTATTTACATTATTTAATGTGTATTTTGTTTATATATTTTCATACAAATTTACGTTATTATATGTGTATTTGTATAAATATTTTGATACAAATTTACTTTATTTCATGTATTTTGTATATATATTTCAATTCAAATTTAGCTTATTTCGTGTGTATTTTGTATATATTTTCATACACATTTAATTGCTTCTGCGTATTTTTGTATATAGTTTTATATAAATTTACGTTATTTTATGTGTATTTTGTATATTTATATACAAATACACATTCTTTTATTGGTATTTTGTTTATTTATTTTGATACGAATTTGCATTATTTTATGTGTATTTTGTATACATTTTTTTATACGTATTTACTTCATTTTATGTGTATTTTGTATATATATTTTTATAGAAATCTACGTTGTTTTATGTGTAATCGTATATATATTTTGAAACAAATTTACATTGTTTTATATGTATTTTGCATATCTATTTCAATACAAATTTACCTTATTGTATGTGTTTTTTGTATATTTTTTTTAATACAAATTTAATTTTTTGATATGTATTTTGGTATATATATTTTTATAAATAAAAAAATTGCGTTATTTTATGGGTATTTTGCCTTTTTATTTTCATACAAATTTACTTTATTTTATTAATATTCTGTGTATTTATTTTGATACGATTTTACATTATTCTATTTGTGTTTTGTACATATTTTTTATACAAATTTACGTTATTTTAAGTGTATTTGTTTATGTATTTTCATTCAAATTTACATTATTTTATGTGTATTTTGTGTATGTATTTCAATACAAATTTACCTAATTTTATGTGTATTTTGTACATTTATTTTCATACAAATTTAAAATAGTTTTGTGTATTTTTGTATATAGTTTGATACAAATTTAGGTTATTTTATGTGTATTTTGTATATCTATTTTCATACAAATACACATTCTTTTATTGATATTTTGTTTATTTATTTTGACGCGAATTTACATTATTTAATGTGTATTTTGTATATATATTTTTATACGTATTTACATCATTTCATGTGTATTTTGTATAGTTTTTAACAAATTTATATTTTTTAATGTGTATTTTGTATACATATATTTACACAAATACACATTCTTTTATTGGTATATTGTTTATTTATTTTGATACTAATTTACATTATTTTATGTGTATTTTGTATACATTTTTTATACGTATTTACTTAATTTTATGTGTATTTTGCATATATATTTTTATAGAAATCTTCCTTATTTCATATGTATTCGTATATATATTTTGAAACAAATTTACATTGTTTATATGTATTTTGCATATCTATTTTTGTGTATTCTGTATTTATTTTTGTTATACATAATGTAAAATCGAATTAAAATAAATACACAGAAAGTAAATTAAATAATGTAAATTTGTATGAAAATAAAGATGCAAAATACCAATAAAATAACGCATTTTTTATAAATATACAAAATACACATGAAAGGATGAAAATACGTATAAAAATATATATACAAAATACACATTAAATAATGTAAATTCGCGTCAAAATAAATAAACAAAATGTCAATAAAAGAATGTGTATTTGTATGAAAATAAATGTACAAAATACACATAAGATAACATAAATTTGTATAAAACTATATACAAAAATACACAAAAATAATTTAAATTTGTATGAAAATAAATATACAAAATACACATAAAATTAGGTAAATTTGTATTGTAATACATATACAAAATACACAAAATACTGTAAATTTGAATGAAAATACATAAACAAATACACTTAAAATAACGTATATTTGTATAAAAAAAATATATACAAAACACAAATAGAATAATGTAAAATCGTATCAAAATAAATACACATAATCTTAATAAAACAATGTAAATTTGTATGTAAATAAAGAAGCAAAATACCCATAAAATAACGCTTTTTTTTTTAAATATATATACAAAAATACACATAAAAAAATTTATATGTATTAAAATAAATATACAAAATACACATACAATAAGGTAAATCTGTATTGAAATAGATATGCAAAATACATATAAAACAATGTAAATTTGTTTCAAAATATATATACGAATACACATAAAATAAAGTAGATTTGTATAAAAATATATATACAAAATACACGTAAAATAAAGTAAATACGTATAAAAAAATGTATACAAAATACACATAAAATAACGTAAATTTGTATAAAACTATATACAAAAATACACAGAAGTAATTAAATTCGTATGAAAATAGATATACAAAATACAGATAAAATAAGCTAAATTTGAATTGAAATGTATATACAAAATACATAAAATAAAGTAAATTTGTATCAAAATATTTATAAAAATACATATAATAACGTAAATTTGTTTAAAAATATATAAACAAAATACACATTAAGTAATGTAAATACGTATAAAAAATATGTACAAAATACACATATAATCATGTAATTCGTATCAAACTATATAAACAAAATAGCAATAAAATAATGTAAATTTGTATGAGAAAACATATACAAATACATATAAAATAACGCTAATTTCTATAAAAATATATGTCCAAAAATGAACGTAAAATAAATTAACTTTGGATAAAAATATATATACAAAACACACATTAAAAAATGTAAATGCGTACATAAAATAACCTAAATTTGTATAAAACTATATACAAAAATACACAAAAATAATTTAAATTTGTATGAGAAGAAATATACAAAATACACATAAAATTAGGTTATTTTTCTATTGAAATACACATACAAAATACACCTAAAATAATGTAAATTTGAAAGAAAATATATAAACAAATACACATATAATAACGTAAATTTGTATGAAATATATATACAAAATACACATTAAATAATGTAGATATGTATAAAAAAAATATATACAAAACACAAATAGAATAATGTAAAATCGTATCAAAATATATACACAGAATATTAATAAAATAATGTAAATTTGTATGAAAATTAAGATGCAAAATACCTATAAAATAACGCATTTTTTTTATAAAATTATTGATACCAAAATACACTTAAATATAGATATAAAATAGATATGCAAAATACATATAAAATAATGTAAATTTGTTTCAAAATATATATGCGAATACACATAAAATAAAGTAGATTTCTATAAAAATACATATACAAAATACACATAAAATTAAGTAAATACGTATAAAAAAATGTATACAAAATACACATAAAATAATGTAAATTCGTATAAATATAAATAAACAATATAGCAATAAAAGAATGTGTATTTGTATAAATATAAATATACAAAATGCACATAAAATAACGTTAATTTATATAAAACTATATACATAAAATAACGCAAATTTCTATAAAAATATATGTACAAAAATGAACATAAAATAAATTTGCATAAAAATATATATACAAAACACACATTAGATAATGTAAATGAGTATAAAAATATGTATACAAAATACCTATGAAATAATCTAAACTCGTATCGAGTTAAATTAAGAAAATACCAATATAATAATGTAATTTTGGATGAAAATATATATACAAAATACACATAAAATAACCTAAATACAAATACAAATATACACATAAAATAATTATAAATTGAATTAAATAAATATACAAATTAAACATAAAATAAGGTAAATTTGTAATGAAATATATGAAAAAAATACACATAAAATAATATAAATTTGTATGAAAATATATATACAAATACACATTAAATAACATGAATTTGTATAAAATTTGTATCAAAATATATATGAATACTCACAATAAAATAACGTAATTTTTTTATGAAAATGTATATACAAAATACACATAAAATAATGAACATTTGTATAAAAATATATAAACAAATACACATAAAATAATGTAAATTTGGATAAAATATATATACAAAATAAACCTTAAATAATGTAAATATGTATACAAAATATATGCAAAACACACATAGAATAATGTTAAATCGTATCAAAATAAATAAAGAGAATATCAATAAAATAATGTAAACTTGTATGAAAATAAAGCTGCAAAATATCCATATAATAACGTATATTTGCATAAAAATATATATACAAAAAATACATATTAAATAATTAAATTTGTATTAAAATAAATATACAAAATGCACGTACAATAAAGAAAATTTGTATTGAAATAGATATGCAAAATACACATCAATAATGTAAATTTGTATCAAAATATATATACGAATACTCATAAAATAGAGTAAATTTCTATGAAAATATACATACAAAATATATATACAAAATACACATATAACTAGTTAAATTTGTATTTAAATACATGTACAAAAAACACATAAAATAATGTAGATTTGTATGAAATGAAAACAAATACATTTTATATAAAATATATATACAAAATACACATAGAATAATGTAAAATCATACCAAATAAATACACAGAATATCAATAAAATAATGTAAATTTGTATGAAAATAAAGATGCAAAATACCCATAAAATAAAGCATATTTTTATAAAAATACATACACAAAAATACACATAGATTAATCAAATTTGTATTAAAATTAATATACAAACTGCACATACAATAATGTAAATTTGTATTGAAAAAATATGCAAAATACACATAAAACAATGTAAATTTGTTTCAAAATATATATACGAATACACATAAAATAACGTATATTTCTATAGAAATATATATACAAAATACACTTGAAATAATGTAAATACGTATAAAAATATATATACAAAATACACATTAAATAATGTTAATTCGTGTCAAAATAAATAAAAAAAATATCATGAAAAGAATGTGTATTTGTATGAAAATAGATATACAAAATACACATAAAATAACCTAAATTTGTATAAAACTATATACAAAAATACACAAAAATAATTTAGACTTGTATGAAAATAAATATACAAAAAACATATAAAAATAGGTAAATTTGTATTGAAATACATATACAAAATACACATAAAATAATGTAAATTTGAATGAAAATATATAAACATATAGACTTAAAATAACGTAAATTTGTATCAAATATATATACAAAAAAAACATTAAATAATGTAAATATGCATCAAAAAATATATACAAAATACAAATAAAATAATGTAAAATCGTATCAAAATAAATACAGAAAATATTAATAAAATAATGTAAATTTGTATGAAAATTAAATGCAAAATTCCCATAAAATAACACATTTTTTATAAAAATATATATACGAAAAAACTTAAAATATTTGATTTTGTATTAAAATAAATAGATATACAAAATACACATAAAATAAGCTAAATTTGAATTGAAATATATATACAAAATACATAAAATAATGTAAATTTGTATCAAAATACCTATACAAATACACATATAATAACCTAAATTTGTATAAAAATATATAAACAAAATACACATTAAATAATGTAAATACGTATAAAAAATGTAAAAAATACACAAATAATCATGTAATTCGAATCAAAATAAATAGACAAAATACCAATAAAATAATGTAAATTTCTATGAGAAAACATATACAAAATACACATAAATAACGCAAATATCAATAAAAATATATATAATATAATATATTTTTATACATATTTAAAATATTTAATGTATATTTTGTATATATATATTTTATCCAAATTTACGTGATTTTATATGTATTTGTTTATATATTTTCATACAAATTTACAATATTTTATGTGAGTTTTGTATATGTATTTAAATACAAATTTGCCTAGCTCTATGAGTATTTTGCATATCTATTTTCAAACAAATTTTAACTATTTTTGTGTATTTTTGGATATATTTTTATACAAATTTTAGTTATTTTATTTGTTTTTATATATATATATATATATATATATATATATATATATATATATATATATATATATATATATATATATATTTTTCTACAAATATACATTCTTTTATTGGAATTTTGTGTATTTAATTTTTTACGAATTTACATTATTTTATGTGTATTTTGTATATATATTTTTCTACGTATTTAAACTATTTTATGTGTATTTTATATATACATTTTCATAAAAATTTACGTTATTTTATTGTGTGTATTCCTATATATTTTGAAACAAATTTTATACAAATTCATGTTATTTTATGTGTATTTGTATATATATTTTCATACAAATTTATATTATTTTATGTGTATTCTTACATATATTTTATTACAAATTTACCTTATTTTATGTTTATTTTGTATATTTATTTCATTCAATTTTAAATTATTTGATGTGTATATTTGTATTTGTATTTAGGTTATTTTATGTGTGTTTTCTATATATATTTTCATCCAAAATTACATTATTTTATTGTTATTTTCTTAATTTAACTCGATACGAGTTTAGATTATTTCATAGGTATTTTGTATACATATTTTTATACTCATTTACATTATCTAATGTGTGTTTTGTATATACTTTTTTATGCAAACTAATTTTATGTGCATTTTTGTACATATATTTTTATAGAAACTTAAAACGTTATTATATGTGGATTTTGTATATGTTTTCTGATACAAATTTACATTATTTAATTAGTTTTTTGTTGATTTATTTTGATACGAAAGACTTAATTATTGGTGTATTTTGTAAATATTTTTTTATACGTAATTACATTACTTAATGTGTATTTTGTTTATATATTTTTTTTACAAATTTACGTTATTATATGTGTATTTGTTAAAAATATTTTGAAACGAATTTACTTTATTTTATGTATTTTGTATATATATTTCAATTCAAATTTTGCTTATTTTGTGTGTATTTTGTATATCTATTTTCATGCAAATTTAATTACTTCTGTGTATTTTTGTATATAGTTTTATATAAATTTACGTTATTTTATGTGCATTTTGTATATTTATATTTATACAAATACACATTCTCTTATTGGTATTTTGTTTTTTTATATATATACGAATTTACATTATTTTATGTGTATTTTGTATACACTTTTGATTCGTATTTACTTAATTTTATTTGTATTTTGTATATATATATATTTATAGAAATCTACGTTATTTTATATGTTTTCGTATATATATTTTGAAACAAATTTACATTGTTTTATATGTTTTTTGCATATCTATTTCAATACAAATTTACCTTATTGTATGTGCATTTTGTATATTTATTTTAATACAAATTCAAATATTTTATGTGTATTTTGGTATATATAATTTTTTAAAAAATGCGTTATTTTATAGGTATTTTGCATCTTAGTTTTCATACAAATGTACATTATTTTATTAATATTCTGTGTATATATTTTGATACGATTTTATATTATACTATTTGTGTTTTGTATATATTTTTTTATACATATTTTCATTATTTAATGAGTATTTTTAATATATATTTTATACAAATTAACGTCATTTAAAGTGTATTTGTTTATGTAATTTCATTCAAATTTACTTTATTTTAAGTGTATTTTGTATATGTATTTCAATACAAATTTACCTAATTTTATGTGTATTTTGTATATTTATTTTCATACAAATTTAAATTATTTTTGTGTTTTTTTGTATATACATATAGAGTAAATTTCTATGAAAATATATATTCAAAATACATATAAAATTATGTGAATAAGTATAAAAATATATATATCAAATACACCTAAAAAAATGAAAATTCGTATAAAAAAAATAAAAAAAATTCCTATAAAAGAACGTATATTTGTAGGAAAATAAATATACAAAATACACATAAAATTACGAAAATTTGAATAAAAATATATACAAAAAAACAAAAAAATAAATTTCAATTTGTATGAAAATAGATATACAAAATACACATATAATTAGTTAAATTTGAATTTAAATATATGTACAAAATACACTTAAAATAATGTAAATTTGCATGAAATGAAAACAAATTCACATAAAATAACGTACATTTGTATAAAACAGATATACAAAATATACATAGAATAATGTAAAATCGTATCAAAATAAATACACAGAATATCAATAAAATAATGTAATTTTGTATGAAAATAAAGATGCAAAATACCAATAAAATAAAGCATATTTTTTTTAAATACATATACAAGAATACACATAGAATAATTAAATTTGTATTAAAATTAATATACAAAATGCACGTACAATAAGGGAAATTTGTATTGAAAAAATATACAAAATGCACATAAAACAATGTATATTTGTTTCAAAATATATATACGAATACACATAAAATACCGTATATTTCTATTGAAATATATATAAAAAAAATACACATGAAATGACGTAAATACGTATAAAAATATATATACACAATACACATTAAATAATGTAAATTCGCATCAAAATAAATAAACAAAATATCAATAAAAGAATGTGTATTTGTGTGAAAATAGATATACAAAATACACATAAAATATTGTAAATTTCTATAAAACTCTATTAAAAAAATACACAAAAATAATTTAAATTTGTATAAAAATATATATACAAAATACACATAAAACTAGTTAAATTTCTATTGAAATACATATACAAAATACACATAAAATAATGTAAATTTGAATGAAAATATATAAACAAATACACTTAAAATAACGTAAATTTGTATGAAATATATATAGAAAATACACATTAAATAATGTAAATATTTATAAAAAAATATATAAAAAAAAAAAATATAATAATTTAAAATATTATAAAAATAAATACACAGAATATTAATAAAATAATGTAAATTTGTATGAAAATAAAGATGCAAAATACCCATAAAACAACGCATTTTTTATGAAAATATATATACCATAATACACATAAAATATTTAAATTTGTATTACAATAAATATACAAAATGCACATACAATAAGGTAAATTTGTATTGAAATACATATGCAAAATACACATAAAACAATGTAAATTTGTTTCAAAATATATATACGAATACACATAAAATAACGTAGATTTCTATAAAAATATATATACAAAATACACATAAAATGAAGTAAATACGTATAAGAAAATGTGTACAAAATACACATAAAATAATGTAAACTCGTATCAAAATAAATAAACTAATTGCCAATAAAAGAATGTTTACTTGTATAAATATAAATATACAAAATACACATAAAATAACGTAAAATTGTATAAAACTATATACAAAAATAAACAAAAATAATTAAATTTGTATGAAAATAGATATACAAAAGACACATAAAATAAGCTAAATTTGAATTGAAATAAATATAGAAAATACATAAAATAAGGTAAATTTGTATCAAAATATATATTCAAATACGCATATATTAAAATTAATATACAAAATGCGTATATAATAAGGTAAATTTGTATTGAAAAAATATGCAACATTCACGTTTACTCATACAAATTTATATTATTTTATTGGTACTTTGTTTATTTATTTTGATACGAATTACATGATTATATGTGTATTTTGTACATATTTTTTATACGTATTTACATTATTTAATGTGTATTTTGTTTATATATTTTCATACAAATTTACGTTATTATATGTGTATTTGTATAAATATTTTGATACAAATTTACTTTATTTCATGTATTTTGTTTATATATTTCAATTCAAATTTAGCTTATTTTGAGTGTATTTTGTATATATTTTCATACAAATTTAATTACTTCTGTGTATTTTTGTATATAGTTTTATATAAATTTACGTCATTTTATGTGTATTTTGTATATTTATATTTATACAAATACACATTCATTTATTGGTATTTTGTTTATTTATTTTGATACGAATTTACATTATTTTATTTGTTTTTTGTATAAATTTTTTTATACGTATTTACTTCATTTTATGTGTATTTTGTATATATATTTTTATAGAAATTTACGTTATTTTATGTGTATTCGTATATATATTTTGAAACAAATTTACATTGTTTTATATGTATTTTGCATATCAATTTCAATACAAATTTACCTTATTGTATGTGTTTTTTGTATATTTATTTCAATACAAATTTAATTTTTTGATGTGTATTTTGGTATATATATTTTTATAAATAAAAAAAATGCGTTATTTTATGGGTATTTTGCTTCTTTATTTTCATACAAATTTACATTATTTTATTAATATTCTGTGTATTTATTTTGATACGATTTTACATTATTCTATTTGTGTTTTGAACATATTTTTTTTATACAAATTTACGTTATTTTAAGTGTATTTGTTTATGTATTTTCATTCAAATTTACATTATTTTATGTGTATTTTGTGTATGTATTTCAATACAAATTTATGTGTATTTTGTATATTTATTTTCACACAAATTTAAAATGTTTTTGTGTATTTTTGTATATAGTTTGATACAAATTTAGGTTATTTTATGTGTATTTTGTATATCTATTTTCATACAAATACACATTCTTTCATTGATATTTTGTTTATTTATTTTGACGCGAATTTACATTATTCAATGTGTATTTTGTATATATATTTTTATACGTATTTACATCATTTCCTGTGTATTTTGTATAGTTTTAAACAAATTTATACTATTTAATGTGTATTTTGTATATATATATTTATACAAATACACATTCTTTTATTGGTATTTTGTTTATTTATTTTGATACCAATTTACATTATTTTATGTGTATTTTGTATACATTTTTTATACGTATTTACTTAATTTTATGTGTATTTTGCATATATATTTTTACAGAAATCTACCTTATTTCATGTGTATTCGTATATATATTTTGAAACAAATTTACATTGTTTATATGTATTTTGCATATATTTTTTTGTGTATTCTGTATTTATTTTTGTTATACATAGAATAATGTAAAATCGTATCAAAATAGGTACGCAGAATATCAATAAAATAATTTAAATTTGTATGAAAATAAAGATGCAAAATACCCATAAGATAAAGTATATATATTTTTTTTAAATACATATACAAAAATACACATAGAATAATTAAATTTGTATTAAAATTAATATACAAAACGCACACATACAATAAGGTAAATTTGTATTGAAAAAAAACGCATAATACAAATAAAACAGTGTAAATTTGTTTCAAAATATATACGAATACACATAAAATAACGTAGATTTCTATAGAAATATATATACAAAATACACATGAAATTATGTAAATACGTATAAAAATATATATATAAAATACATATTAAGTAATGTAAATTCGTGACAAAATAAATAAACAAAATATCATGAAAAGAATGTGTATTTGTATGAAAATAAATAATAGATAATAAATTTGTATAAAATATATATGCAAGATACACATTAAATAATGTAAATATGTATAAAAAAATATATATACAAAAAACAAATAGAATAATGTAAAATCGTATCAAAATAAATACACCGAAAATTAATAAAATAATGTAAATTTGTATGAAAATAAAGGTGCAAAATTCCCATATCTATTTCAATACAGATTTACCTTATTGTATGTGAATTTTGTATATTTATTTTAATACAAATTAATTTTTTCATGTGTATTTTGGTATATACATTTTTATAAAAAATGCGTTATTTAATGGGTCTTTTGCATCTTTATTTTCATACAAATTTACATTGTTTTGTTAATATTCTGTGTATTTATTTTGATACGATTTTACATTATTCTATTTGTGTTTTGTATATATTTTTTTATACATATATACATTATTTAATGTGTATTTGTATATTTTAAAACAAATTTACGTTATTTTATGCGCATCTGTTAAAATATTTTGATACAAATTTACATTATTTTATGTATTTTGTATATATATTTCAATACAAATTTAGTTTATTTTATGTATATTTTGTATATCTATTTTCATTCGTATCAAAATAAATAAACAAAATAGCAATAAAATAATGTAAATTTGTATGAGCAAACATATACAAATACACATAAATTAACGCAAATAAACAAAAATGCACATAAAATAAAGTAAATTTGCATAAAAATATATATACAAATGCGTACATAAAATAACCTAAATTTGTATAAAACTATATACAAAAATACACAAAAATATTTAAAATTTGTATGAAAAGAAATATACAAAATACACATAAAATTAGATAAATTTGTATTGAAATACATATACAAAATACACATAGAATAATGTAAATTTGAATGAAAATATATAAACAAATACACTTAAAATAACGTAAATTTGTATGAAATATATATGCAAGATACACATTAAATAATGTAAATGTGTATAGAAAAATATATACAAAAAAGAAATAGAATAATGTAAAATCCTATCAATATAAATACACAGAATATCAATAAAATAATGTAAATTTGTATGAAAAGAAAGATGCAAAATTCTATAAAATAGCGCATTTTTTATAAAAATATATACTCCAAAATACACATAAAATATTTAAATTTGTATTGAAATAAATATACAAAATGCATATACAGTAAGGTAAATATGTATTGAAAGAGATATTCATAAATACATATAAAAGTAAATTTGTTTCAAAATATATATACGAATACACATAAAATAACGTAGATTTCTATAGAAATATATATACAAAATACACATGAAATTATGTAAATACGGATAAAAATATACATACAAAATACATATCTAGGTAAATTCGTGTCAAAATAAATAAACAAAATATCATTAAAAGAATGTGTATTTGTATGAAAATAAATAATAGATCATTAATTTTGTATGAAATATATATGCAAGATACACATTAAATAATGTAAATATGTATAAAAAAATATATACAAAAAACAAAGAGAATAATTTGAAATCGTATAAAAATAAATACACCGAATATTAATAAAATAATGTAAATTTGTATGAAAATAAAGATGCAAAATTCCCATCAAATAGCGCATTTCTTATAAAAATATATATACCAAAATACATATAAAATATTAAAATTTTTATTGAAGTAAATATACAAAATGCACATACAATAAGGTAAACTTGTATTGAAAGAGATATGCAAAAATACATATAAAACAATGTAATTTGTTTCAAAATATATATGAATACACATAAATAACGTAGATTTCTATAAAAATATATTTAAAAAATACACATAAATTAAGTAAATACGTATAAAAATAGATATACAAAATACAAATTGGCCTAACTTTATGTGTATTTTGCATATCTATTTTCAAACAAACTTAAACTATTTTTGTGTATTTTGTATATATTTATACAAATTTAGTTATTTTATTTGTTTTTGTATATATATTTTCCTAGATATACATTCTTTAATTAGAATTTCGTGTATTTAATTTTTTACGAATTTTCATTATTTTATGTGTATTTTGTATATATATTTTTCTACGTATTTAAATTATTTTATGTGTATTTTATATATACATTTTCATAAAAATTTACGTTATTTTATTCTGTGTATTCGTATATATTTTGAAACAAATTTTATACAAATTTATGTTATTTTATGTGTATTTGTATATATATTTTCATACAAATTTATTTTATTTCATGTGTATTCTTACATATATTTTATTACAAATTTACCTTATTTTATGTTTATTTTTTATATTTATTTCATTCAATTTTAAATTACTTAATGTGTATTTTTGTATTTGTATTTGTATCGCAAATTTGTATAAAACTATATACAAAAATACACAGAACAAATACACATTCTTTTATTGGTATTTTGTTTATTTATTTTGTTTCGAATTTATATTATTTTATGTGTATTTTGTTTACATTTTTTATACGTATTTACCTAATTTTATGTGTATTTTGTATATATATTTTTATAGAAATCTACGTTATTTTATGTGTATTCGTATATATATTTTGAAACAAATTTACAATTTTTTATATGTATTTTTGCATATCTCTTTCAACAGAAGTTTACCTTATTGTATGTGCATTTTGTATATTTATTTCATTACAAACTTAAATATTTTATGTGTATTTTGGTATATATATTTTTATAAGAAATGCGCTATTTGATGGGAATTTTGCATCTTTATTTTCATACAAATTTACATTATTTTATTAATATTCGGTGTATTTATTTTGATACGATTTTACATTATTCTATTTGTTTTTTGTATATATTTTTTTATACATATTTACATTATTTAATGTGTATCTTGCATATATATTACATACAATTTTATTATCTATTATTTATTTTCATACAAATACACATTCTTTTCATGATATTTCGTTTATTTATTTTGTCGCGAATTTACATTACTTAATATGTATTTTATATATATATATATATATTTTTACGTATTTACATAATTTCATGTGTATTTTGTATATATATATTTCTATAGAAATCTACGTTATTTTATGTGTATTCGTATATATATTTTGAAACAAATTTACACAGTTTTATTTGTATTTTGCGCTTTTTTTCAATACAAATTTACCTTATTGTATGTGTGCATTTTGTATATTAATTTTAATACAAATTTAATTATAATATGTGTATTTTTATATATGTATTTTTAAAAAAAAATATGCTTTATCTTATGGGTATTTTGCATCTTTATTTTCATACAAATTTAAATTATTTTATTGATATTCCGTGTACCTATTTTGATACGATTTTACATTATTCTATGTATAACAAAAATAAATACAGAATACACAAAAATAGATATACAAAATACATATAAACAATGTAAATTTGTTTCAAAATATATATACGAATACACATGAAATAAGGTAGATTTCTATAAAAATATATATGCAAAATACACATAAAATTAAGTAAATACGTATAAAAAATGTATACAAAATACATAAAATAATGTAAATTAGTATCAAAATAAATAAACAAAATACCAATAAAAAAGTGTATTTGTATAAATATATATATACAAAATACACATTAAATAATATAAATTTGTTTAAAACTATACAAAATACACATGAAAATATGTAAATACGTATAAAAATATATATACAAAATACACATTAAATAATGTAAATTTGAATGAAAATACATAAACAAATACACTTAAAATAACGTAAATTTGTATAAAAAAATATGTACAAAAACACAAATAGAATAATGTAAAATCGTATCAAAATAAATACACAGAATATTAATAAAATAATGTAAATTTGTATGCAAATAAAGAAGCAAAATACCCATAAAATAACGCATTTTTTTTATTTATAAAAATATATATACCAAAATACACATCAAAAAATTAAATTTGTATTAAAATAAATATACAAAAAACACATACAATAAGGAAATTTGTATTGAAATAGATATGCAAAATACATATAAAACAATGTAAATTTGTTTCAAAATATATATACGAATACACATAAAATAACGTAGATTTCTATAAAAATATATATACAAAATACACATAAAATAACGTAAATTTATATAAAACTATATACAAAAATACTCAGAAGTAATTAAATTTGTATGAAAATATATACAAAATACACACAAAATAAGCTAAATTTGAATTGAAATATATATACAAAATACATGAAATAAAGTAAATTTGTATTAAAATATTTATACAAATACACATATGATAACGTAAATTTGTATGAAAATATATAAACAAAATTCACATTAAATAATGTAAATACGTATAAAGAAATATGTACAAAATACACATATAATCATGTAATTCGTATCAAAATAAATAAACAAAATACCAATAAAATAATATAAATTTGTATGAGTAAACGTGTATGTAGCATATTTTTTCAATACAAATTTACCTTATTATATACGCATTTTGTATATTAATTTTAATATATGTGTATTTGAATATATATTTTGATACAAATTTACATTATTTTATGTATTTTCTATATTTATTTCAATTCAAATTTAGCTTATTTTATGTGTCTTTTGTATATCTATTTTCATACAAATTTAATTATCTAATTATTGTATACAGTTTTATACAATTTTACGTTATTTTATGTGTATTTTGTATATTTATATTTATACAAGTAAACATTCTTTTATTGGCATTTAGTTTATTTATTTTGATACGAATTTACATTATTTTATGTGTATTTTGTATACATTTTCTTATACGCATTTACTTCATTTTATGTGTATTTTGTATATATATTTTTATAGAAATCTACGTTATTTTATGTGTATTCGTATATATATTTTGAAACAAATTTACATTGTTTTATGTGTATTTTGCATATCTATTTCAATACAAATTTACCTTATTGTATGTTCATATTGTATATTTATTGTAATACAAATTTAAATATTTTATGTGTATTTTGGTATATATATTTTCATAAAAAATGCGTTGTTTTATGGGTATTTTGCATCTTTATTTTCATAAAAATTTTCATTATTTTATTAATATTCTGTGTATTTATTTTGATACTATTTTACATTATTCTATTTTTGTTTTGTATATATTTTTTTATATATATTTACATTATTTAATGTTTATTTTCTATATATATTTCATACAAATTTACGTTATTTTAAGTGTATTTGCTTATATATTTTCATTCAAATTTACATTATTTTATGTGTATTTTGTATATATATTTTTATACAAATTTAAATTATTTTTGTGTATTTTTTTAATAGAGTTTTATACAAATTTACAATATTTTGTGTATTTTGTATATCTATTTTTATACAAATACACATTCTTTTATTGATATTTTGTTTATTTATTTTGATGCGAATTTACATTATTTAATGTGTATTGTGTATATATATTTTTATACGTATTTACGTCATTTAATGTGTATTTTGTATATATATTTCTATAGAAATATACGTTATTTTATGTGTATTCGTATATATATTTTGAAACAAATATACATTGTTTTATGTGCATTTTTTTTATTTTTTCAATACAAATTTCCCTTATTGTACGTGCATTTTGTATATTAATTTTAATACAAATTCAATTATTCTATGTATATTCTTGTATATGTATTTTTAAAAAATATGCTTTATTGTATGGGTATTTTGCATCTTTATTTTCATACAAAATTACATTATTTTATTGATATTCTGTGTATTTATTTTAATACGATTTTACATTATTCTATGTATATTTTGTATATCTATTTTATACAAATGTACGTTATTTTATGTGAATTTGTTTTCATTTCATACAAATTTACATTATTTTATGTGTATTTTGTACATGTATTTAAATACAAATTTAACTAATTATATGTGTATTTTGTATATCTATTTTCATACAAATTGAAATTTATTTTTTTGTTTTTTTGTATATACTTTTTTTCAAATTTTCGTAGTTTTATGTGTATTTTGTATATTTATTTTCCTACAAATATACGTTCTTTTATCGGAATTTTGTTTATTTATTTTGATACGAATTTTCATTTTTTTAGGTGTATTTGATATATATATTTTTATACTTATTCACATAATTTTATATGTATTTTGAATATATATTTTCATAGAAATTTACTCTATATGTATATACAAAAAAACACAAAAATAATTTAAATTTGTATGAAAATAAATATACAAAATACACATAAAATTAGGTAAATTTGTATTGAAATACATATACAAAATACACTTAAAATAATGTAAATTTAAATGAAATTATATAGACAAATACACTTAAAATGACGTTAATTTGTATAAAATATATATAAAAAATACGCATTAAATAATGAAAATATGTATAAAAAATTTTTACAAAACGCAAATAGTATAATATAAAATCGTATCAAAATATATACACAGAATAATAACAAAATAATGTACATTTGTATGAAAACTAAGATGCAAAATACCTATAAAATAACGCATTTTTTATAAAATTATATATACCAAAATACACATAAAATATTTGAATTTGTATTAAAATAAATATACAAAATGCACATACAATAAGGTAAATTTGTATTGAAATAGATATGCAAAAAACATATAAAACAATGTAAATTTGTTTCAAAATATATATACGAATACTCATAAAATAACGTAGATTTCTATAAATATATATATACAAAATACAAATAAAATTACGTAAATACGAATCAAAAATGTATACAAAATACACATAAAATAATGTAAATTGGTATAAATATAAATAAACAAAATACCAATAAGAGAATGTGTATTTGTATAAATATAAATATACAAAATGCACATAAAATAACGTAAATTTGTATAAAATTATATACAAAAATACACAGAAGTAATTAAATTTGTATGAAAATAGATATACAAAATACATACAAAATAAGCTAAATTTCAATTGAAATATATATACAAAATACATAAAATAAAGTAAACTCGTTTCAAAATATTTTTAACAAATACACATATAATAACGTAAACTTGTAAAAAAAATATATAAACAAAATACTTATTAAGTAATGTAAATACGTATAAAAAAAATATTTACAAAATACACCAATAATCAAGTCATTCGTATCAAAATAAATAAACAAAAAACTAATTGAATAATATAAATTTGTATGAGAAAACATATGCAAAATACACATAAAATAACGCTTTAAGTTTCTATAAAAATATATGTACAAAAATGCACATAAAATTAGTTTGCATAAAAAAATATATACAAAACACACATTAGATAATGTAAATGAGTATAAAAATATGTATACAAAATACCTATGAAATAATCTAAATTCGTATCGAGTTAAATTAAGAAAATAATAAAAAAAATAATGTAATTTTTGATGAAAATATATATAGAAAACACACATAAAATGGCCTAAATACAAATACAAATATACACATTAAATAATTTAAAATTGAATGAAATAAATATACAAAATAAACATAAAATAAGGTAAATTTGTAATAAAATATATGTAAGAATACACATAAAATAATATAAATTTTTATGAAAATATATACAAATACACATAAAATAACATGAAATTGTATAAAATGTTTCAAAATATATACTAATACAAACAATAAAATAACGTAAATTTTATGAAAATGTATATATAAAATACACATAAAATAGTTTAAATACGTAGAAAATATATATACAAAATACACATAAAATAATGTAAATTGTAAAAATTAAATACACAAAATTCAATAAAAGAATGTATATTTGTAGGAAAATATATATACAAAAACAAATAAAATAACTAAATTTGTATAAAATATATACAAATATACACAAAAATAGTTTTAATTTGTTTAAAATAGATATGCAAAATACATAAAGTTAGGCAAATTTGTATTGAAATACATATACAAAACTCACATAAAATAATATAAATTTGTATGAAAATATATAAACAAATACATATAAAATCACGTACATTTGGATAAAATATATATATACAAAATATACATTAAATATTTTAAATATGTATAAAAAAATATATACAAAACACAAATAGAATAATATAAAATCGTATCAAAATAAATACACAGAATATTAATAAAATAATGTAAATTTGTATGAAAATTAAGATGCAAAATACCCATAAAAAAACGCATTTTTTATAAAAATATTTATACCAAGACACACATAAAATATTTGAATTTGTATTAAAATAAATATACAAAATGCACATACAAAAAGGTAAATTTGTATTGAAATAGATATGCAAAATACATATAAAACCATGTAAATTTTTTTAGAAATATATATACGAATACACATAAAATAACGTAGATTTCTATGAAAATAAATATACAAAAAACACATAAAATGAAGTAAATACGAATAAGAAAAGGTATACAAAATACACATAAAATAATGTAAACTCGTATCAAAATAAATAAACAAAATACTAATAAAAGAATGTGTATTGTATATATATAAATTTACAAAATACAAATAAAATAACGTAAATTTATATAAAACTATATGCAAAAATACACAAAAGTAATTAAATTATATAGAAAATAGATATACAAAATACATGTGTATTTTGTATATTTATTTTCATACAAATTGAAATTATTTTTGTTTATTTTTTTGTATATTTTCATACAAATTTTCGTTATTTAATGTGTATTTTGTATATTAATTTTTTCTACAAATATACGTTCTTTTATCTGAATTTTGTTTATTGAATTTGAAACGAATTTACCTTATTTTGTATATCTATTTTCATACAAATTAAAATACTTCTGTGTATTTTTGTATATAGTTTTATATAAATTTACGTTATTTTATGTGTATTTTGTATATTTATATTTATACAAATACACATTCTTTTATTGGTATTTTGTATATTTATTTTGATACGAATTTACATTATTTTATGTGTATTTTGTATATATATTTTTATAGAAATCTACGTTATTTTATGTGTATTCGTATATATATTTTGAAACAAATTTACATTGTTTTATATGTATTTTGCATATCTATTTCAATACAAATTTAACTTATTGTATGTGTTTTTTGTATATTTATTTTAATACAAATTATATTTTTTGATGTGTATTTTGGTATATATATTTTTATAAATAAAAAAAATGCGTTATTTTATGGGTATTTTTATAAATATTTTGATACAAATCTACATTATTTTATGTATTTTGTATATACATTTCAATTCAAATTTAGCTTATTTTATCTGTATTTTGTATATGTATTTTCATACGAATTTAATTACTTGTGTATTTTTATATATAGTTTTATACAAATTTACCATATTTTATGTGTATTTTGTATATTTATATTTATACAAATTTACGTAATTTTATGTGTATTTTGAATATATATTTTTATAAAAATCTACGTTATTTTATGTGTATTCGTATATATATTTTAAAACAAATTTACATTGTTTTATATGTATTTTGCATATCTATTTCAATACAGATTTACCTTATTGTATGTGAATTTTGTATATTTATTTTAATACAAATTAATTTTTTTAAGTGTATTTTGGTATATATATTTTTATAAAAAATGCGTTATTTAATGGGTATTTTGCATCTTTATTTTCATACAAATTTACATTGTTTTATTAATATTCTGTGTATTTATTTTGAAACGATTTTACATTATTTTATTTGTGTTTTGTATATATTTTTTTTATACATATTTACATTATTTAATGTGTATTTTGTATATTTTAAAACAAATTTACGTTATTTTATGCGCATCTGTTAAAATATTTTGATACAAATTTATGTATTATGTATATATATTTCAATACAAATTTAGTTTATTTTATAAATATTTTATATATCTATTTTCATTTGATCAAAATAAATAAACAAAATAGCAATAAAATAATGTAAATTTGTATGAGAAAACATATACAAATACACATAAAATAACGCAAATTTCTAAAAAAAATATATGTACAAAAATGCACATAAAATAAAGTAAATTTGCAAATTTGTATTGAAATAGATATGCAAAATGCATTTAAAATAATGTAAATTTGTTTCAAAATATATATACGAATACACATAAAATAACGTAGATTTCTATAAAAATATATACAAAAAACACATAAAATGAAGTAAATACGTATAAAAAAAATGAATACAAAAAATACATAAAAATCGTATCAAAATAAATAAACAAAATACCAGTAAAAGAATGTGTATTTGTAAAAACATAAATATGCAAAATACACATAAAATATCGTAAATTTGTATAAAACTATATACAAAAATACACAGAAGTAATTAAATTTGTATGAAAATATATATACAAAATACAGCTAAAATAAGCTAAGTTTGAATTGAAATGTGCATACAAAATACATAAAATAATGTAAATCTGTATCAAAATATTATACAAATACATATAATAACGTAGATTTGTTTAAAAATATATAAACAAAATACACATTAAGTAATGTAAATACGTATAAAAAATATGTACAAAATACACATATAATCATGTAATTCGTGTCAAAATAAATAAACAAAATAGCAATAAAATAATGTAAATTTGTATGAGAAAACATTTACAAATAAAGCAAATTTCTATAAAAATATATGTACAAAAATGCACATAAAATAAAGTAAATTTGCAAAAAAATATATATACAAAACACACACTAAATAATGTAAATGCGTACATAAAATAACCTAAATTTGTATAAAACTATATACAAAAATATACAAAAATAATTTAAATTTGTTTGAAAAGAAATACACAAAATACACATAAAATTAGGTAAATTTGTATTGAAATACATATACAAAATACACATGAAATAATGTAAATTTGAATGAAAATATATAAACAAATACACTTAAAATAACGTAAATTTGTATAAAATATTTATGCAAGATACACATTAAATAATGTAAATGTGTATAAAAAATATATATACAAAAAACAAAAAGAATAATGTAAAATCGTATCAAAATAAATACACAGAATATCAATAAAATAATGTAAATTTGTATGAAAATAAAAATGCAAAATTCCCAAAAAATTATCGCATTTTTTATAAAAATATATTTACCAAAATACACATAAAATATTTAAATTTGTATTGAAATAAATATACAAAATGCATATACAGTAAGGTAAATTTGTATTGAAAGAGATATTCAAAAATACATATAAAACAATGTAAATTTGTTTCAAAATATATATATATATATATATATATATATATATATATATATATATATATATATATATATATATATATATATATATATATATATATATATATATATATATATATATATATATATATATATATATATATATATATATATATATATATATATATATATATATATATATATATATATATATATATATATATATATATATATTTATATATATATATATATATATAAATATATATATATATACAAAATACATATGAAATTATGTAAATACGTATAAAAATATATATACAAAATACATATCAAATAATGTAAATTCGTGTCAAAATAAATAAACAAAATATCATGAAAAGAATGTGTATTTGTATGAAAATAGATAGTAGATAATAAATTTGTTTAAAATATATATGCAATATACACATTAAATAATGTAAATATGTATAAAAAAGTATATACAAAAAACAAATAGAATAATGTAACATCGTATCAAAATAAATACACCGAATATTAATAAAATAATGAAAATTTGTATGAAAATAAAGATGCAAAATTCTCATAAAATAGCGCATTTCTTATAAAAATATATATACCAAAATACACATAAAATATTTAAATTTGCATTGAAATAAATATACAAAATGCATATACAATAAGGTAAATTTGTATTGCAAGAGATATGCAAAAATACATATAAAACAATGTAAATTTGTTTCAAAATGTATATACGAATACAAATAAAAAAACGTAGATTTTTAAAAAAATATATATACAAAATACACATAAAATTAAGTAAATACGTATAAAAAAATGTATACAAAATACATAAAACAATGTAATTTCGAATTAAAATAAATGTAAATTTGAATGAAAATATAAAACAAATACACTTAAAATAACGTAAATTTGTATAAATATATATGCAAGATACACATTAAATAATGTAAATGTGTATAAAAAATAAATACAAAAAACAAATAGAATAATGTAAAATCGTATCAAAATAAATACACAGAATATCAATAAAATAATGTAAATTTGTATGAAAATAAAGATGCAAAATTCCCAAAAATTATCGCATTTTTTATAAAAAATATATATACCAAAATACATATAAAATATTTAAATTTGTATTGAAATAAATATACAAAATGCATATACAGTAAGGTAAATTTGTATTAAAAGAGATATTCAAAAATACATATAAAACAATGTAAATTTGTTTCAAAATATATACGAATACACATAAAATAAAGTAGATTTCTATAGAAATATATATACAAAATACATATGAAATTATGTAAATACGTATAAAAATATATATACAAAATACATATCAAATAATGTAAATTCGTGTCAAAATAAATAAACAAAATATCATGAAAAGAATGTGTATTTGTATGAAAATAGATAATAGATAATAAATTTGTATAAAATATATATGCAAGATACACATTAAATAATGTAAATATGTATAAAAAGTATATACAAAAACAAATAGAATAATGTAAAATATTATCAAAATAAAAACACAGAATATTAATAAAATAATGTAAATTTGTATGAAAATAAAGATGCAAAATTCCCATAAAATAGCGCATTTCTTATAAAAATATATATACCAAAAAACACATAAAATTTTAAAATTTGTATTGAAATAAATATACAAAATGCACATACAATAAGGTAAATTTGTATTGAAAGAGATATGCAAAAATACATATAAAACAATGTAAATTTGTTTCAAAATATATATATATACGAATACAAATAAAAAAACGTAGATTTCTATAAAAATATATATACAAAATACACATAAAATTAAGTAAATACGTATAAAAAAATGTATTCCAAATACACATAAAATAATGTAAATTCGAATTAAAATAGATAAACAAGAATGTGTATTTGGATAAATATAAATATACAAAATACACATACAAAATAAACATAAAATAAGGTAGATTTGTAATAAAATATATGTACAAAATACACATACAATAATGTAAATTTATATGAAAATATATATACAAATACACATAAAATACCATGAATTTGTATAAAAATATATATTCAAAATAAATATTAAATAATGTAAGAGCGTATAAAAATATATATACAAAGTACATATAAAATGAAAATTAAGATGCAAAATACCTATAAAATAACGCATTTTTTTATAAAATTATTGATACCAAAATACACATAAAATATTTGATCTTGTATTAAAATAAATATACAAAATGCGCATACAATAAGGGAAATTTGTATTGAAATAGATATGGAAAATACATATAAAATAATGTAAATTTGTTTCAAAATATACGTACGAATACACATAAAATAACGTAGATTTCTAAAAAAAATACATATACAAAATACACATAAAATTAAGTACATACGTATAAAAAAATGTATACAAAATACACATAAAATAATGTAAATTTGTATAAATTTAAATAAACAATATACCAATAAAAGAATGTGTATTTGTATAAATATAAATATACAAAATGCACATAAAATAACGTAAATTTATATAAAACTATATACATAAAATAACGCAAATTTCTATAAAAATATATGTACAAAAATGAACATTAGATAAATTTGCATAAAAATATATATACAAAACACACATTAAATAATGTAAATGAGTATAAAAATATGTATACAGAATACCTATGAAATAATCTAAACTCGTATCGAATTAAATTAAGAAATACCAATAAAATAATGTAATTTTGGATGAAAATATATATACAAAATACACATAAAATAACCTAAATACAAATACAAATATACACATAAAATAATTTAAAATTGAATGAAATAAATATACAAAATAAACATAATATAAGGTAAATTTGTAATGAAATATATGAAAAAATACACATAAAATAATATAAATTTGTATGAAAATATATATACAAATACACATTAAATAACATGAATTTGTATAAAATTTGTATCAAAATATATACTTATACACACAATAAAATAACGTAATTTTTTTATGAAAATGTATATACAAAATACACATAAAATAATTAAAATACGTAGAAAAATATATATACAAAAACACATAAAATAGTGTAAATATGTATGAAAATATATAAACAAATACACATAAAATAATGTAAATTTGGATAAAAAATATATACAAAATGAACATTAAATAATGTAAATATATATATAAAAAATATATATACAAAAAACACATAGAATAATGTTAAATCGTATCAAAATAAATAAAGAGAATATCAATAAAATAATGTAAATTTGTATGAAAATAAAGATGCAAAATATCCATATAATAACGCATATTTGCATAAAAATATATATACAAAAATACATATAAAATAATTAAATTTGTATTAAAATAAATATACAAAATGCACGTACAATAAAGTAAATTTGTATTGAAACAGATATGCAAAATACACATTAATAATGTAAATTTTTATCAAAATATATATACGAATACTCATAAAATAGAGTAAATTTCTATGAAAATATACATACAAAATAGATATACAAAATACACATATAACTAGTTAAATTTGTATTTAAATACATGTACAAAAACAAATAAAATAATTTAGATTTGTATGAAATGAAAACAAATACACTTTATATAAAATATATATACAAAATACACATAGAATAATGTAAAATCATATCAAAATAAATACACAGAATATCAATAAAATAATGTAAATTTGTATGAAAATAAAGATGCAAAATACCCATAAAATAAAGCATATTTTTATAAAAATACATATACAAAAATACACATAGATTAATCAAATTTGCATTAAAATTAATATACAAAATGCACATACAATAAGGTAAATTTGTATTAAAAAAATATGCAAAATATACATAAAACAATGTAAATTTGTTTCAAAATATTTATACGAATACACATAAAATAACGCAGATTTCTATAGAAATATATATACAAAATACACTTGAAATAATGTAAATACTTATAAAAATATATATACAAAATAAAAATTAAATAATGTTAATTAGTTTCAAAATAAATAAACAAAATATAGTTGAAATAATGTTTATTTGTATGAAAATAGATATACAAAATACACATAAAATAACCTAAATTTGTATAAAACTATATACAAAAATACACAAAAATAATTTAAACTTGTATGAAAATAAATATACAAAAAACATATAGAATTAGGTAAATTTGTATTGAAATACATATACAAAATACACATAAAATAATGTAAATTTGAATGAAAATATATAAACATATAGACTTAAAATAACGTAAATTTGTATCAAATATATATACAAAAACACATTAAATAATGTAAATATGTATAAAAAAATAGGTACAAAACACAAAGACAATAATGTAAAATCGTATCAAAAGAAATACAGAAAATATTAATAAAATAATGTAAATTTGTATGAAAATTAAGATGCAAAATACCCATAAAATAATGTATTTTTATAAAAATATATATACGAAAAACATAAAATATTTGATTTTGTATTAAAATAATAGATATACAAAATACTAAAATAAGCTAAATTTGAATTGAAATATATATAAAATACTTAAATAATGTAACTTTGTATCAAAATACTTATACAAATACACATATAACGAAAATTTGTATAAAAATATATAAACAGAATACACATTAAATAATGTAAATACGTATAAAAAAAATGTACAAAATGCACAAATAATCATGTAACTCGTATCAAAATAAATAGACAAAATACCAATAAAATAATGTAAATTTCTATGAGAAAACATATACAAAATACACATAAATAACGCAAATATCAATAAAAATATATATAATATAATATATTTTTAAACATTTAAAATATTTAATGTATATTTTCTATATATATTTTATCTAAATTTACGTTATTTTATATGTATTTGTTTATATATTTTCATACAAATTTACATTATTTTATGTGAGTTTTGTATATGTATTTCAATACAAATTTGCCTAACTTTATGTGTATTTTGCATATCTATTTTCAAACAAATTTAAATTATTTTTGTGTATTTTTTGTATATATTTTATACAAATTTAATTATTTTATTTGTAGTTTATATATATTTTCCTACAAATATACATTCTTTTATTGAATTTTGTGTATTTAATTTTTACGAATTTACATTATTTTATGTGTATTTTGTATTTTTCACGTATTTAAATTATTTTATGTGTATTTTATATACATTTTCATAAAATTTACGTTATTTTATTGTGTGTATTCGTATATATTTTGAAACAAATTTTATACAAATTCATGTTATTTTATGTGTATTTGTATATATATTTTCATACAAATTTATATTATTTTATGTGTATTCTTACATATATTCTATTACAAATTTACCTTATTTTATGTTTATTTTGTATATTTATTTCATTTAATATAATCAAATTTAAATTTATTGTATATGCATTTTGTATATTAATTTTAATACAAATTTAATTATTCTATGTGTATTTTTCTATATGTATTTTTATAAAAATATGCTTTATTTTATGGGTATTTTGCATCTTTATTTTCATACAAATTTACGTTATTTTATTGATATTCTGCTCATTCATTTTGATACGATTTGACATTATTGTATGTGTATTTTGTATATGTTTTCTCATAGAAATTTACATTATTTTATTGGTATTTTTTCTATTTTTTTTTATACGAATTACATGATTGTTTGTGTATTTTGTACATTTTTTTTATACGTATTTACATTATTTAATGTGTATTTTGTTTATATATTTTTTTACAAATTTACATTATTATATGTGTATTTTTATAAGTATTTTGATAAAAAATTACATTATTTTATGTATTTTGTATATATATTTCAATTCAAATTTAGCTTATTTTATGTGTATTTTGTATATCTATTTTAATACAAATTTAATTACTTTTATGTATTTTTGTACATAGTTTTATATAAATTTACGTTATTTTATGTGTATTTTGTATATTTATATTTATACAAACACACATTCTTTCATTAGTATTTTGTTTATTTATTTTGATTCGAGTTTACATTATTTTATGTGTATTTTGTATACATTTTTTTATACGTATTTACTTAATTATATGTGTATTTTGTATATATATTTTTATAGAAATCTACGTTATTTTAGGTGTATTCCTTTATATATTTTGAAACAGATTTACATTGTTTTATATGTATTTTGCGCATCTATTTCAATACAAATTTACCTTATTGTATGTGCATTTTGTATACTTATTTTAATACAAAATCAGATATTTTATGTGTTTTCGTATATATATTTTTATAAAAAATGCGTTATTTTATGGGTATTTTGCATCTTAATTTTTATACAAATTTACATTATTATATTAATATTTACATTATTCTATTTGTGTTTTGTAAATATGTATAAAAAATATATATACAAAACACAAATAGAATAATGTAAAATCGTATCATAATAAATACATAGAAAGTAAATAAAATAATGCAAATTTGTATGAAAATAAAGATGCAAAATACCCATAAAAACGTATTTTCCATAAATATACAAAATACATGAAAGGATGTAAATACGTATATATATATATATATATATATATATATATATATATATATATATATATATATATATATATATATATATATATATATATATATATATATATATATATATATATATATATATATATATATATATATATATATATATATATATATATATATATATATATATATATATATATATATATATATATATATATATATATATACAAAATACACATTAAAGAATATAAATTCGTGTCAAAATAAATAAACAAAATATCAATAAAAGAATGTGTATTTGTATGAAATTATATATACAAAATACACATAAGATAACATAAATTTGTATAAAACTATATACAAAAATGCACAAAAATAATTTATATTTGTTTGAAAATAAATATACAAAATACACATAAAATTAGGTAAATTTGTATTGAAATACCTATACAAAATACACATACAATAATGTAAATTTGAATGAAAATACATAAAAAAATACACTTAAAATAACGTAAATTTGAATAAAAAAATATATACAAAACACAAATAGAATAATGTAAAATCGTATCAAAATAAATACACAGAATATTAATAAAATAATGTAAATTTGTATGAAAATAAAGATGCAAAACACCCATAAAATAACGCATTTTTTTCATAGAAATATATTTATACAAAAATACACATAAAAAAATTAATTTGTATTAAAATAAATATACAAAATACACATACAATAAGGTAAATCTGTATTGAAATAGATATGGAAAATACACATCAATAATGTAAATTTGTATCAAAATATATATACGAATACTTATAAAATAGAGTAAATTTCTATGAAAATAAAATAATGTAAGTTTGTATGAAAATAAATATGCAAAACTCCCATAAAATAGCGCATTTCTTATAAAAATATATATACCAAAATACACATAAAATATTTAAATTTGTATTGAAATAAATATACAAAATGCACATACAATAAGGTAAATTTATATTGAATTTTCATTTTTTTAGGTGTATTTGATATATATATTTTTATGCTTATTTACATAATTTTATATGTATTTTCAATATATATTTTCATAGAAATTTACTCAATATGTATATGTATAGAAAATACACATGAAGTAATCTAAATTCGTATCGAAAAAAATGAACAAAATACTGATAAAATAATGTAATTTTGAATGAAAATATATATAGAAAATACACATAAAAGAACGTATATACAAATAAATATATACACATAAAATAATTTGAATTTGAATGAAAATAGATATAAAAATAAACATAAAATAAGGCAAATTTGTAATGAAATATATATACAAAATACACATAAAATAATGAAGATTTGTTTCAAAATATATATACGAATACACTTAAAATAACGTAGATTTCTATAGAAATATATATACAAAATACACATGAAATGATGTAAATACGTATAAAAATATATATACAAAATACACATTAAATAATGTAAATTCGTGACAAAACAAATAAGGAAAATATCAATAAGAGAATGTGTATTTGTATGAAAGTACATGTATAAAATACACATAAAACGCGTAAATTTGTATAAAACTATATGTAAAAATACATAAAAATAAATTAATTTGTGTGAAAATAAATTTACAAAATACACATAAAATTAGGTGAATTTGTTTTGAGATACATATACAAAATAGCCATAAAATATTTGAAATTTGTATCAAAATATATAAACAAATAAACATAAAATAACGTAAATTTGTATAGAAATATATATACTAAATATACATCAAATAATGTAAATATGTATAAAAAATATATATACAAAACACAAATAGAATAATGTAAAATCGTATAAAAAAAATACACAGAATGTTAATAAAATAATGTAAATTTGTATGAAAATAAAGATGCAAAATACCCATAAAATAACGCTTTTTTTTTTAAATATATTTACAAAAATACACAAAAAAATTTATTTGTATTAAAATAAATATACAAAATACACATACAATAAGGTAGATCTGTATTGAAATAGATATGCAAAATACATATAAAACAATGTAAATTTGTTTCAAAATATATATACGAATACACATAAAATAACGTAGATTTGTGTAAAAATATATATACAAATAAATAAATGAATAAATGAAGTAAATACGTATAAAAAAATGTATACAAATTACACATAAAATAATGTAAATTCGTATCAAAATGAATGAGCAAAATATCAATAAAATAACGTAAATTTGTATGAAAATAAATACCCATAAAATAAAGCATATTTTTATAAAAATACATATACAAAAATTTACATTATTTGATATATATTTTGTATATATATTTTTATACGTATTACATAATTTCATATGTATTTTGTATATATATTTCTATAGAAATCTTCTTTATTTTATGTGTATTCGTATACATATTTTGAAACAAATTTACATTGTTTTATATGTATTTTTGCATATCTCTTTTAATACAAATTTACCTTACTGTATATGCATTTTGTATATTTATTTCAATACAAATTTAAATATTTTATGTGTATTTTGGTATATATATTTTATAAAAATTAAAAATTTTGGGAATTTTGCATCTTTATTTTCATACAAATTTACATTATTTTATTGATATTCTGTGTATTTATTTTGATACGATTTTACATTATTCTATTTGTTTTTTGTATATATTTTTTTATACACATTTACATTAATTAATGTGTATCTTGCATATATATTTTATACAAATGTACGTTATTTTAAGTGTATTTGTTTTTATATTTTCATTCATATTTAAATTTATTTTAATTCGAAATTACATTATTTTATGTGTATTTTGTATACATTTTTTTATACGTATTTACTTAATTTTATGTGTATTTTGTATATATATTTTTATAGAAATCTACGTTTTTTTATTTGTATTGGTATATATATTTTGAAACAAATTTACATTGTTTTATATTTATTTTTGCATATCTCTTTCAATACAAATTTACCTTATTGTATGTGCATTTTGTATATTTATTTCAATGCAAATTTAAATATTTTATGTGTATTTTGGTATATATATTTTTATAAGAAATGCGCTATTTTATGGGAATTTTGCATCTTTATTTTCATACAAATTTACATTATTTTATTAATATTCGGTGTATTTATTTTGATACGATGTTACATTATTCTATTTGTTTTTGGTATATACTTTTTATACATATTTACATTATTTAATGTGTATCTTGCATATATATTTTATACAAATTTATTATCTATTATCTATTTTCATACAAATACACATTCTTTTCATGATATTTTGTTTATTTATTTTGACACGAATTTACATTATTTGATATGTATTTTGTATATATATTTTTATACGTATTTACATAATTTCATATGTATTTTGTATATATATTTCAATAGAAATCTACTTTATCTTATGTGTATTCGTATATATATTTTGAAACAAATTTACATTGTTTTATATGAATTTTTGAATATCTCTTTCAATACAAATTTACCTTACTGCATATGCATTTTGTATATTTATTTCAATACAAATTTCAATATTTTATGTGTATTTTGGTAAATATATTTTTATAAAAAATGCGATAATTTTTGGGAATTTTGTATCTTTATTTTCATACAAATTTACATTATTTTATTGATATTCTGTGTATTTATTTTGATACGATTTTACATTATTCTATTTGTTTTTGTATATATTTTTTTATACACATTTACATTATTTAATGTGTATCTTGCATATATATTTTATACAAATTTACGTTATTTTAAGTGTATTTGTTTATATATTTTCATTCAAATTTACATTATTTGATGTGTATTTTGTATATGTATTTCAATACAAACTTACCTAATTTTATGTGTATTTTGTATATTTCTTTTCAAACAAATTTAAATTATTTTGTGTATTTTGTATATAGTTTTATACAAATTTAGGTTATTTTATGTACGCATTTACATTATTTAGTGTGTGTTTTGTATATATATTTTTTGCAAATTTACTTTATTTTATGTGCATTTTGTACATATATTTTATAGAAATTTGCGTTATTTGTATATGTTTTCATACAAATTTATATTATTTTATTGCTATTTTGTTGATGTATTTTGATACGAATTACATGGATATATGTGTATTTTGTACATATTTTTATACGTATTTACATTACTTAATGTGTATTTTGTTTATATATTTTTAAACAAATCTACGTTATTATATGTATTTGTATAAATATTTTGATACATATTTACATTATTTTATGTATTTTGTATGTACATTTCAATTCGAATTTAGTTTATTTTAGCTGTATTTTGTATATGTATTTTCATACAAATTTAATTACTTCTGTGTATTTTTGTATATAGTTTTATACAAATTTACGATATTTTATGTGTATTTTGTATATTTATATTTTTACAAATACACATTTTTTTTTACGTATTTACTTAATTTTATGTGTATTTTGTATATATATTTTTATAGAAATCTACGTTTTTTTATTTGTATTGGTATATATATTTTGAAACAAATTTACATTGTTTTATATGTATTTTTGCATATCTCTTTCAATACAAGTTTACCTTATTGTATGTGCATTTTGTATATTTATTTCAATGCAAATTTAAATATTTTATGTGTATTTTGGTATATATATTTTTATAAGAAATGCGCTATTTTATGGGAATTTTGCATCTTTATTTTCATACAAATTTACATTATTTTATTAATATTCGGTGTATTTATTTTGATACGATGTTACATTATTCTATTTGTTTTTTGTATAAACTTTTTTATACATATTTACATTATTTAATGTGTATCTTGCATATATATTTTATACAAATTTATTATCTATTATCTATTATCTATTTTCATACAAATACACATTCTTTTCATGATATTTTGTTTATTTATTTTTACACGAATTTACATTATTTGATATGTATTTTGTATATATATTTTATACGTATTTACATAATTTCATATGTATTTTGTATATATATTTCTATAGAAATCTACTTTATTTTAAGTGTATTCGTATATATATTTTGAAAAAAATTTACATTGTTTTATATGTATTTTTGAATCTCTTTCAATACAAATTTACCTTACTGTATATACATTTTGTATATTTATTTCAATACAAATTTAAATATTTTTTGTGTATTTTGGTAAATATATTTTTATAAAAAATGCGATAATTTTTGGGAATTTTGTATCTTTATTTTCATACAAATTTACATTATTTTATTGATATTCTGTGTATTTATTTTGATACGATTTTACATTATTCTATTTGTTTTTTGTATATATATTTTTTATACATATTTACATTATTTAATGAGTATCTTGCATATATATTTTATACAAATTTACGTTATTTTAAGTGTATTTGTTTATATATTTTCCTTCAAATTTACATTATTTGATGTGTATTTTGTATATGTATTTCAATACAAATTTACCTAATTTTATGTGTATTTTGTATATTTCTTTTCAAACAAATTTAAATTATTTTTGTGTATTTTTGTATATAGTTTTATACAAATTTAGGTTATTTTATGTACGCATTTACATTATTTATTGTGTGTTTTGTATATATATTTTTATGCAAATTTACTTTATTTTATGTGCATTTTTGTACATATATTTTTATAGAAATTTGCGTTATTTGTATATGTTTTCTCATACAAATTTACATTATTTTATTGCTATTTTGTTTATTTATTTTGATACGAATTACATGATTATATGTGTATTTTGTACATATTTTTTATACGTATTTACATTACTTAATGTGTATTTTGTTTATATATTTTTAAACAAATCTACGTTATTATATGTATTTGTATAAATATTTTGATACAGATTTACATTATTTTATGTATTTTGTATGTACATTTCAATTCAAATTTAGCTTATTTTAGCTGTATTTTGTATATATATTTTCATACAAATTTAATTACTTCTGTGTATTTTTGTATATAGTTTTATACAAATTTACGATATTTTATGTGTATTTTGTATATTTATACAAATACACATTCTTTTACTGGTATTTTGTTTATTTATTTTGATACGATTTTTATGTATTTTTGTATTCATTTTTTATACGTATTTACTTCATTTTATGTGTATTTTGTATATATTTTTATAGAAATCTACGTTATTTTATGTGTATTCGTATATATATTTTGAAACAAATTTACATTGTTTTATATGTATTTTGCATATCTATTTCAATACAAATTTGCAAATTTACTTTATTTTATGTGCATTTTTGTACATATATTTTTTTAGAAATTTGCGTTATTATATGTGTATTTGTATATGTTTTTTCATACAAATTTACATTATTTTATTGCTATTTTGTTTATTTATTTTGATACAAATGAAAATAGATATATAAAATATACATAAAATAAACTAAATTTGTATTGAAATATATATACAAAATACATAAAATAATGTAAATTTGTATCAAAATATTTTAACAGATGCGCATAAAATAACGTAAATTTGTTTTAAAATATACAAATACACATTAAATAATGTAAATATGTATAAAAAATATATACAAAACACAAAGAGAATAATGTAAAATCGTATCAAAATAAATACACAGAATATTAATAAAACAATGTAAATTTATATGAAAATAAAGATGCAAAATACCCATTAAATAACGCATTTTTTATAAAAATATATATACCAAAATACACATGAAACAATAAATTTGAATTAAAATAAATATTCAAAATACAAATACAATAAGGTAAATCTGTATTGAAATAGATATGCAAAATACATATAAAACAATGTAAATTTGTTTCAAAATATATATACGAATACACATAAAATAACGTAGATTTGTATAAAAATATATATACAAAATACACATAAAGTGAAGTAAATACGTATAAGAAAATGTATACAAAATACACATAAAATAATGTAAATTCGTATCAAAATAAATAAACAAAATACCAATAAAAGAATGTGTATTTGTATAAATATAAATATACAAAATACACATAAAATAACGTAAATTTGTATAAAACTAAATACAAAAATACACAGAAGTAATTGAATTCGTATGAAATTAGATATACAAAATACAGATAAAATAAGCTAAATTTGAATTGAAATGTATATACAAAATAAATAAAATAATGTAGATTTGTATCAAAATATTTATAAGAATACCCATAAAATAACGCATTTTTTTTATTTATAAAATAAATATACCAAAATACACATCAAAAATTAAATTTATTAAAATAAATATATAAAAAAAGACATACAAGGTAAATTTGTATTGAAATAGATATGCAAAATACATATAAAACAATGTAAATTTTTTCAAAATATATATACGAATACATAAAATAACGTAGATTTCTATAAAATATATACAAAATACACATAAAATGAAGTAAATACGTATAAAATGTATACAAAATACATAAAATAATGTAAATTGAATCAAAATAAATACAACAAGTACCCATAACAGCATGTGTATTTCTATAAATATAAATATACAAAATACACATAAAATAACGTAAATTTATATAAAACTATATACAAAAATACACAGAAGTATTTTAATTTGTATGAAAATAGATATACAAAATAAGGTAAATTCATTTCAAATTCAATAAACAAAATTCAGATAAAAGAACTTATATTTGTAGAAAAAATAAATATACAAAATACACATTAAATAACGAAAATTAGTATGAAAATATATAAAAAAATAAACAAAAATAATTTCAATTTGTATGAAAATAAATATAAAAAATACACATGTATTTTGTATATCTATTTTCACACAAACTTAATTACTTTTGTGTATTTTTGCATATAGTTTATATAAATTTACGTTATTTTATTTGTATTTTGTATATTTATATATATACAATACACATTCTTTTATTAGTATTTTGCTTATTTATTTTGATACGAGTTTACATTATTTTATGTGTATTTTGTATACCTTTTTTTATACGTATTTACTTCATTTTATGTGTATTTTGTATATTTTTTTTCATAGAAATCTACGTTATTTTATGTGTATTCGTATATATATTTTTAAAAAAATTTACATGGTTTTATATGTATTTTGCATATCTATTTCAATACAAATTTACCTTATTGTATGTGAATTTTGTATATTTATTTTAATACAAATTCAAATATTTTATGTGTGTCTTGGTATAAATATTTTTATAAAAAATGCGTTATTTTATGGGTATTTTGCATCTTAATTTTCATAGAAATTTACATTATTTTATTAATATTCTGTGTATTTATTTTGATACGATTTTATATTTTTCTCTTTGTGTTTTGTATATATTCTTTTATACATATTTACATTATTTAATGTGTATTTTTTATATGTATTTTATACAAATTTACGTTATTTTAAGTGTATTTGTTTATATATTTTCATTCAAATTTACATTATTTTATGTGTATTTTGTAAATATATTTCAATACAAATTTACCTAATTATATGTGTATTTTGTATATTTATTTTCATACATATTAAAATTATTTTTGTTTATTTTTGTATATAGTTTTATACAAATTTAGGTGATTTTATGTGTATATTGTATATCTATTTTCATACAAATACACATTCTTTTATTGATATTTTGTTTATTTACTTTGACGCGAATTTACATTATTTAATGTGTATATATATATATATATATATATATATATATATATATATATATATATATATATATATATATATATATATTTTTTTTATACGTGTTTACATCATTTGATGTGTATTTTGTATATATATTTCTATAGAAATCTACGTTGATTTATGAGTATTCGTATATAGATTTTGAAATAAATTTACACTGTTTTATGTGTATTTTGCATATTTTTTCAATACAAATTTACCTTATTGTATTTGCATTTTGTATATTGATTTTAATACAAATTTAATTATCCTATGTGTATTTTTGTATATGTTTTTTTTTTAAAAATATGCTTTATTTTATGGGTATTTTGCATTTTTATTTTCATACAAAAATACATTATTTTATTTATATTCTGTTTTTTTTTTTTTTGAAAAAATTTTACATTATTCTATGTGTATTTTGTATATCTATTTTTATACGTATTTACTTAATTTTAAGTGTGTTTTGAATATATATTTTTATAGAAATCTACGTTATTTTATGTGTATTCGTATATATATTTTGAAAAAAATTTACATTGCTTTATATGTATTTTTGCATATCTCTTTCAGTACAAATTTACCTTTTTGTATGTGCATTTTGTATATTTATTTCAATACAAATTTAAATATTTTATGTGTATTTTGGTATATATATTTTTATAAGAAATGCGCTATTTGATGGGAATTTTGCATCTTTATTTTCATACAAATTTACATTATTTTATTAATATTCGGTGTATTTATTTTGATACGATTTCACATTATTCTATTTGTTTTTTGTATATATTTTTTTTATACATATTTACATTATTTAATGTGTATTTTGCATCTTTTATCGTAATTTTGTTTATTTATTTTTATACGAATTTACATTATTTTAGGTGTATTTGAGATGTATATTTTTATACTTATTTATATCATTTTATTTGTGTTTTGAATATATATTTTCATAGAAATTTACTCTATTTTATTGGTATTCGTATATATATTTTGATACAAATTTACATTATTTATGTTTATTTTGCATATCTATTTCAATACAAATTTACCATATTGTATGTGTATTTTGTATATTTATTTTAATACAAATTTAATTATTTTATGTGTATTTTTGTAAAAATATGCGTTATTGTTTGGGTATTTTGCATCTTTATTTTCATTCAAATTTACATTATTTTATTGATATTCTGTTTATTTATTTTGATACGATTTTACATTATTCTATGTGTATTTTGTATATATATTTTTATACACATTTACATTATTTAATGTATATTTTGTATATATATTTTATATAAATTTACGCTATTTTATGTGTATTTGTTTATATATTTTCATACAAATTTACAATATTTTATGTGTAATTTGTATATGTATTTCAATACAGATTTGCCTAATTTTATGTGTATTTTGCATATCTATTTTCAAACAAATTTAAATTATTTTTATGTATTTTTTATATATTTTTATACAAATTTTAGTTATTTTATTTGTATTTTGTATTTATATTTTCCTACAAATATACATTCTTTTAGTGGAATTTTGTTTATTTATTTTCATAAGAATTTACATAATTTTATGTGTATTTTGTATATATATTTTTCAACGTATTTACATTATTTTATGTGTATTTTTTATATATATTTTCATAAAAAATTACGCTATTTTATTGTGTGTATTCGTATATGATTTGATACAAATTTACATTATAGTATGTGTATTTTGTATATTTATTTTAATACAATTTTAATTATTTTATGTGTACTTTGTATACATTTTCTTATACGTATTTACTTCATTTAATGTGTATTTTGTATATATATTTTTATAGTAATCTACGTTATTTTATGTGTATTGGTATATATATTTTGAAGCAAATTCACATTGTTTTATATGTATTTAGCATATCTATTTCAATATAAATCTACCTTATTGTATGTGCAATTTGTATATTTATTGTAATACAAATTTAAAATTTTTATTATTTTGGTATATATATTTTTATAAAAAGGGTTTTATATAAATTTAAAATATTTTATGTGTATTTTGTATTTCTATTTTCATACAAATACACATTTTTTATTGTCTTTATTTTATTTATTTTGACGCGAATTCACATTATTTAATGTGTATTGTGTATATATATTTTTATACGTATTTACGTCATTTCATGTGTATCATGTGTATTTTGTATATATATTTCTATAGAAATATATGTTATTTTATGTGTATTCGTATATATGTTTTGAAACAAATATACATTGTTTTATGTGCATTTTGCATATTTTTTCAATATAAATTTACCTTATTGTACGTGCATTTTGTATATTAATTTTAATACAAATTTAATTATTCTAAGTGTATTTTTGTATATGTATTTTCATAAAAAAAATGCTTTATTTTATGGGTATTTTGCATCTTTATTTTCATACAAATTTACATTATTTTATTGATATTCTGTGTATTTATTTTGATACGATTTTACATTATTCTATGTATATTTTGTATATATATTTCATACAAATGAATGTTATTTTATGTGAATTTGTTTTCATTTCATACAAATTTACATTATTTTATGTGTATTTTGTACATGTATTTAAATACAAATTTAACTAATTATATGTGTATTATGTATATCTATTTTCATACAAATTGAAATTAATTTTGTGTATTTTAGTATATATTTTTATTCAAATTTTCTTAATTTTATGTGAATTTTGTATATTTATTTTCCTACAAATATACATTCTTTTATCGGAATTTTGTTTATTTATTTTGATACGAATTTTCATTATTTTAGGTGTATATATTTTCATAGAAATTTACTCTATTTTATGTGTATTCGTATATATATTTTGATACAAATTTACATTATTTATGTGTATTTCGCATATCTATTTCAATACAAATTTTCTTTATTGTATGTGCCTTTTGTATATTTATTTTGATGCAAATTTAATTATTTTATGTGTATTTTTGTATATATATTTTTAAACAAATATGCGTTATTATATGGGTATTTTGCATCTTTATTTTCATACAAATTTACATTATTTTATTGATTGTCTGTTTATTTATTTTGATACGATTTTACGTTATTCTGTGTATTTTGTATATATATTTTTAGACATATTTACATTATTTAATGTATATTTTCTACATATATTTTATGGAAATTTACGTTATCCTATGTTTATTTGTTTATATATTTTCATACAAAGTTACATTATTTTATGTGTATTTTGTATATGTATTTCAATAAAAAATTGCCTAATTTCATTTGTATTTTGCATATCTATTTTCAAACAAATTTAAATTATTTTTGTGTATTTTTGTATTGTTTTTATACAAATTTTTTTTTATTTTATTTGTATTTTGTATATATATTTTCCTACACATATACATTCTTTTAGAAGAAATTTTGTTTTTTTTATTTTGATACGAATTTACATTATTTTATGTGTAAATTGTATATATATTTTTCTATGTATTTACATTATTTTATGTGTATTTTGTATATATATTTTCATAAAAATTTACGTAATTTTATTGTGTGTATTCGTATATATTTTGAAAAAAAAATCATTATTTTATGTGTTTTTTGCATATCTATTTCAATTAAAATCTACCTTATTGTATGTGTATTTTGTATATTTATTTTAATACAAATTTAATTATTTTATGTGTATTTTTGCATATATTTTTTTTTATATATGAGATATTTTATGGGTATTTTGCATCTTTAATTTTATAACTTTTTACACTACGTACATATCTTTTATACGTATTTACATTATTTAATGTGTATTTTGTTTATATATTTTTATACAAATTTACATCATTTTATGTATTTTCTATATTTATTTCAATTCAAATTTAGCTTATTTTATGTGTCTTTTGTATATCTATTTTCATACAAATTTAATTATTTTTGTTTATTTTTGTATATAGTTTTATACAATTTTACGTTATTTTATGTGTATTTTGTATATTTATATTTATACAAGTAAATATTCTTTTATTGGCATTTAGTTTATTTATTTTGATACGAATTTACATTATTTTATGTGTATTTTGTATACATTTTCTTATACGTATTTACTTCATTTTATGTGTATTTTGTATATATATTTTATAGAAATCTACGTTATTTTATGTGTATTCGTATGTATATTTTGAAACAAATTTACATGGTTTTATATGTATTTTGCATATCTATTTCAATACAAATATACCTTATTGTATGTGCATTTTGTATATTTATTGTAATACAAATTTAAATATTTTATGTGCATTTTGGTATATATATTTTCATAAAAAATGCGTTGTTTTATGGGTATTTTGCATCTTTATTTTCATACAAATTTAAATTATTTTATTAATATTCTGTGTATTTATTTTGATACTATTTTACATTATTCTATTTGTGTTTTGTATATATTTTTTTATATATTTACATTATTTAATGTGTATTTTCTATATATATTTCATACAAATTTTCGTTATTTTAAGTGTATTTGTTTATGTATTTTTACTCAAATTTACATTATTTTATGTGTATTTTGTATATGTCTTTCAATAGAAATTTACCTAATTTCATGTGTATTTTGTATATATATTTTATACAAATTTAAATTATTTTTTGTGTATTTTTGTATAGAGTTTTATACAAATTTATAATATTTTATGTGTATTTTGTATATCTATTTTCATACAAATACACATTCTTTTATTGATATTTTGTTTATTTATTTTGATGCGAATTTACATTGTGTATATATATTTTTATACGTATTTACGTCATTTCATGTGTATTTTGTATATATATTTCTATAGAAATATACGTTATTTTATGTGTATTCGTATATATATTTTGAAACAAATATACATTGTTTTATGTGCATTTTGCATATTTTTTCAATACAAATTTACCTTATTGTACGTGCATTTTGTATATTAATTTTAATACAAATTTAGCTATTCTATGTGTATTTTTGTATATGTATTTTTATAAAAATATGCTTTATTTTATGGGTATTTTGCAACTTTATTTTCATACAAAATTACATTATTTTATTGATATTCTGTGTATTTATTTTGATACGATTTTACATTATTCTATGTATATTTTGTATATCTATTTTATACCAATGTACGTTATTTTATGTGAATTTGTTTTCATTTCATACAAATTTACATTATTTTATGTGAATTTTGTACATGTATTTAATTTAACTAATTATATGTGTATTTTGAATATCTATTTTCATACAAATTGAAATTAATTGTGTATATTTTTGTATATATTTTTATTCAAATTTTCGTATTTTTATGTGTATTTTGTATAATTATTTTCCTACAAATACACGTTCTTTGATCGGAATTTTATTTATTTATTTTGATACGAATTTTCATTTTTTTTAGGTGTATCTGATATATATATTTTTATACTTATTTACATAATTTTATATGTATTTTGAATATATATTTTCATAGAAATTTACTGTATATATACACAGAATATTAATAAAATAATCTAAATTTGTATGAAAATTAAGATGCAAAATACCTATAAAATAACGCATTTTTTATAAAATTATTGATACCAAAATACACATAAAATATTTGAATTTGTATCAAAATAAATATACAAAATGCACATACAATAAGGTAAATTTGTAATGAAATAGATATGCAAAATACATATAAAATAATGTAAATTTGTTTCAAAATATATATGCGAATACACATATAATTACGTAGATTTCTATAAAAATACATATACAAAATACACATAAAATTAATTAAATACGTATAAAAAAATGTATACAAAATACACATAAAATAATGTAAATTCGTATAAATATAAATAAATAATGTAGCAACAAAAGAATGAGTATTTGTATAAATATAAATATACAAAATGCACATAAAATAACGTAAATTTATATAAAACTATTCATAAAATAACGCAAATTTCTATAAAAACATATGTACAAAAATGAACATAAAATAAATTTGCATAAAAATATATATACAAAACACACATTAGATAATGTAAATGAGTATAAAAATATGTATACAAAATACCTATGAAATAATCTTAATTCGTATCGAATTAAATTAAGAAAATACCAATATAATAATGTAATTTTGGATGAGAATATATATACAAAATACACATAAAATAACCTAAATACAAATACAAATATACACATAAAATAATTTAAAATTGAATGAAATAAATATACAAAATAAACATAAAATAAGGTAAATTTGTAATGAAATATATGAAAAAATACACATAAAATAATATAAATTTTTTATGAAAATATATATACAAATACACATTAAATGACATGAATTTGTATAAAATTTGTATCAAAATATATACGAAAACACACAATAAAATAACGTAAGTTTTTATGAAAACGTATATACAAAATACACATAAAATAATGTAAATTTGTATAAAAATATATAAACAAATACTCATAAAATAATGTAAATTTGGATAAAATATATATACAAAATAAACCTTAAATAATGTAAATATGTACAAAAAATATATACAAAATACACATAGAATAATGTTAAATCGTATCAAAACAAATAAAGAGAATATCAATAAAATAATGTAAATTTGTATGAAAATAAAGCAGCAAAATATCCATATAATAATGCATATTTGCATAAAAATACATATACAAAAATACATATAAAATAATTAAATTTGTATTAAAATAAATATACAAAATGCACGTACAATAAAGAAAATTTGTATTGAAATAGATATGCAAAATACACATCAATAATGTAAATTTGTATCAAAATATATATACGAATACTCATAAAACAGAGTAAATTTCTATGAAAATATACATACAAAATAGATATACAAAATACACATATAACTAGTTAAATTTGTATTTAAATACATGTACAAAAAACACATAAAATAATGTAGATTTGTATGAAATGAAAACAAATACATTTTATGTAAAATACATATACAAAATACACATAGAATAATGTAAAATCATACCAAATAAATACACAGAATATCAATGAAATGATGTAAATTTGTATGAAAATAAACATGCAAAATACCCATAAAATAAAGCATATTTTTATAAAAATACATACACAAAAATACACATAGATTAATCAAATTTGTATTAAAATTAATATACAAAATGCACATACAGTAATGTAAATTTGTATTGAAAAAATATGCAAAATACACATAAAACAATGTAAATTTGTTTCAAAATATATATACGAATACACATAATATAACGTAGATTTCTATAGAAATATATATACAAAATACACTTGAAATAATGTAAATACGTATAAAAATATATATACAAAATACACATTAAATAATGTTAATTCGTGTCAAAATAAATAAAAAAAATATCATGAACAGAATGTGTATTTGTATGAAAATAGATATACAAAATACACATAAATAACCTAAATTTGTATAAAACTATATACAAAAATAGACAAAAATAATTTAAACTTGTATGAAAATAAATATACAAAAACATAAAATTAGGTAGATTTGTATTGAAATACATATACAAAATACACATAAAATAATGTAAATTTGAATGAAAATATATAAACATATAGACTTAAAATAACGTAAATTTGTATCAAATATATATACAAAAAACACATTAAATAATGTAAATATGTATAAAAAATATATACAAAACACAAATAAAATAATGTAAAATCATATCAAAATAAATACAGAAAATATTAATAAAATAATGTAAATTTGTATGAAAATTAAGATTCAAAATACCCATGTCATGTGTATTCGTATATATATCATGAAACAAATTTACATTGTTTATGTGTATTTTGTATATCTTTTTTTGTGTATTCTGTATTTATTTTTGTTATACATAGAATAATGTAAAATCGTATCAAAATAAGTACACAGAATATCAATAAAATAATTTAAATTTGTATGAAAACAAAGATGCAAAATACCCATAAGATAAAGCATTTTTTTTTTAAATGCATATACAAAAATACACATAGAATAATTAAATTTGTATTAAAATTAATATACAAAATGCACACATACAATAAGGTAAATTTGTATTGAAAAAAAAAGCAAAATACAAATAAAACATTGTAAATTTGTTTCAAAATATATATACGAATACACATAAAATAACGTAGATTTCAATAGAAATATATATACAAAATACACTGGAAATTATGTAAATACGTATAAAAATATATATATAAAATACATATTAAGTAATGTAAATTCGTATCAAAATAAATAAACAAAATATCATGAAAAGAATGTGTATTTGTATGAAAATAAATAATAGATAATAAATTTGTATGAAATATATATGCAAGATATACATTAAATAAAGTAAATATGTATAAAAAAATATATATACAAAAAACAAATAGAATAATGTAAGATCGTATCAAAATAAATACACCGAATATTAATAAAATAATGTAAATTTGTATGAAAATAAAGATGCAAAATTCTCATCAAATAGCGCATTTCTTATAAAAATATATATACCAAAATACACATAAAATATTTAAATTTGTATTGAAATAAATATACAAAATGCACATACAATAAGGTAAACTTCTATTGAAATAGATATGCAAAATACATATAAAACAATGTAAGTTTGTTTCAAAATTTATGTACGAATACACATAAAATAACGTAGATTTCTATAAAAATATATATACAAAATACACATAAAATTAGGTAAATACGTATAAAAAAATGTAAACAAAATACACATAAAATAATATAAATTCGAAACAAAATAAATAAACAAAATACCAATAAAAGAATGTGTATTTGAATAAATATAAATGCACAAAATACACATACAAAATAAACATAAAATAAGGTAAATTTGTAATGAAATATTTGTACAAAATACACATAAAATAATGTAAATTTATATGAAAATATATATACAAATACACATAAAATACCATGAATTTGTATAAAATTATATATTCAAAATAAATATTAAATGATGTAAATGCGTATAAAAATATATATAAAAAGTACATACAAAATAATGTAAATTCGTATCAATATAAATCAACAAAATACCAATAAAATAATATATATTTGAATGAAAATAGATTTACAAAATACACATAACATAACTAAAATTTGTATTGAAATATATACAAAAATACATAAAAATAATTTGAGTTTGTATGAAAATAGATATTCAAAATACACATAAAACTAGGTAAATTTCTTTTGAAATATATATACAAAATACCCATAAAATATTGTAAATTTGTGTCAGAATACATAAACAAATACACATAAAATAACGTAAATTTGTTTGAAAAATATATACAAAATACACATAGAATAATGTCAAATCGTATCAAAATGAATGAGCAGAATATCAATAAAATAACGTAGATTTGTATGAAAATAAAGATGCAAAATACCCATAAAATAAAGCATATTTTTTAAAAAATTCATATACAAAAATACACATTGAATAATTAAATTTGTATTAAAATTAAAATACAAAATGCATATACAATAGGTAAATTTTTATATAAAAAATATGCAAAATACACATAAAAGTGTAAATTTGTTTAAAAATCTATATACGAATACACATAATATAACGTAGATTTCTATAGAAATATATATACAAAATACACATGAAATGATGTAAATACGTATAAAAATATATATACAAAATACACATTAAATAATTTAAATTCTCGTCAAAATAAATAAACAAAATATCAATAAAAGAATGTGTATTTGTATGAAACTAGATATACAAAATACTCATAAAATAACCTAAGTTTGTATAAAACTATATACAAAAATACACAAAAATAATTAAAATTTGTATGAAAATAAATATACAAAATACATAAAATTATTTTGTATATCTATTTTATACAAATGTACGTTATTTTATGTGAATTTGTTTTCATTTCATACAAATTTACATTATTTTATGTGTATTTTGTACATGTATTTAAATACAAATTTAACTAATTACATATTTTTATAAAAATACATATACAAAAATACACATAGATTAATCAAATTTGTATTAAAATTAATATACAAAATGCACATACAATAAAGTAAATTTGTTTTGCAAAAATATGCAAAATACACATAAAACAATGTAAATTTGTTTCAAAATATATATTCGAATACACATAAAATAACGCAAATTTCTATAGAAATATATATACAAAATACACTTGAAATAATGTAAATACGTATAAAATATATATACAAAATACATTTTAAATAATGTTAATTCGTGTCAAAATAAATAAACAAAATATCATGAAAAGAATGTGTATTTGTATGAAAATAGATATACAAAATACACATAAAATAACCTAAATTTGTATAAAACTATATACAAAAATACACAAAAATAATTTAAACTTGTATGAAAATAGATATACAAAAAACATATAAAAATAGGTAAATTTGTATTGAAATACATATAAAAAATACACATAAAATAATGTAATTTTGAATGAAAATATATAAACATATAGGCTTAAAATAACGTAAATTTGTATCAAATATATATACAAAAAAAAATATTAAATAATGTAAATATGTATAAAAAAATATATACAAAACACAAATAAAATAATGTAAAATCGTATCAAAATAAATACAGAAAATATTAAAAAAATAATGTAAATTTGTATGAAAATTAAGATGCAAAATACCCATAAAATAACGCATTTTTTATAAAAATATATATACGAAAAAACATAAAATATTTGATTTTGTATTAAAATAAATAGATATACAAAATACACATAAAATAAGCTAAATTTGAACTGAACTATATATACAAAATACATAAAATAATGTAAACTTGTATCAAAATACCTATACAAATACACATATAATAACGTAAATTTGTATAAAATATATAAACAAAATACACATTAAATAATGTAAATACGTATTAAAAAAGTGTAAAAAATACACAAATAATCATGTAATTCGTATGGAAATAAATAGACAAAATACCAATAAAATAATGTAAATTTCTATGAGAAAACATATACAAAATACACATAAATAACGCAAATATCAATAAAAATATATATAATATAATATATTTTTATACATATTTAAAATATTTAATGTATATTTTGTATATATATATTTTATCCAAATTTACGTGATTTTATATGTATTTGTTTATATACTTTCATACAAATTTACATTATTTTATGTGAGTTTTGAATATGTATTTCAATTCAAATTTGCCTAACTTTATGAGTATTTTGCATATCTATTTTCAAACAAATTTAAATTATTTTTGTGTATTTTTGTATATATTTTTATACAAATTTTAGTTATTTTATTTGTTTTTTGTATATATATTTTCCTACAAATATACATTCTTTTATTGGAATTTTGTGTATTTAATTTTTTACGAATTTACATCATTTTATATGTATTTTGTATATATATTTTTCTACGTATTTAAACTATTTTATGTGTATTTTATATACACATTTTCATATCATAGGGTAGGCGGTGGCGTAGGTGGTAGCGTACTGGGCCCACATTCACCGCGTGATGGACGACGCGGGTTCGAATCCCCACGCTACCACTCGGATTTTTCAGTCACCGCCGAGTGGCTTAAAACTACCCACATGCTGTCCTGAAGACCACCCATCAACCCGGACTCTAGAGGAAGCCGTCCAAGCGAATCAAGAACGAGTTCCGGGGGGCAGCATGAGCCAATGCAAGATGGCGCCACTATAAACACTCGCCTGCGCCAGAACGGGCTGGGCCGACCATCAGGCCCCACCTGGAAGAAGCCTTGGGCAGACCATCAGGCCCCACCGGGAAGATGCCTACCGGCGCAATAGGCAATCAACGTAAAAAAAAAAAAAAAAAAAAAAAAAAAAAAATTACGTTATTTTATTGTGTGTATTCGTATATATTTTGAAACATTTCATACAAATTCATGTTATTTTATGTGTATTTGTATATATATTTTCATACAAATTTATATTATTTAATGTGTATTCTTACATATATTTTATTATAAATTTAACTTATTTTATGTTTATTTTGTATATTTATTTCATTCAATTTTAAATTATTTAATGTGTATATTTGTATTTGTATTTAGGTTATTTTATGTGTGTTTTCTATATATATTTTCATCCAAAATTACATTATTTTATTGTTATTTTCTTAATTTAACTCGATACGAATTTAGATTATTTCATAGGTATTTTGTATACATATTTTTATACTCATTTACATTATCTAATGTGTTTTGTATATATTATTTATGCAAACTAATTTTATATGCATTTTTGTACATATATTTTTTTAGAAACTTAAAACGTTATTTTATGTGTATTTTGTATATGTTTTCTCATACAAATTTACATTATTTAATTAGTTTTTTGTTTATTTATTTTGATACGAGTGACTTGATTATTGGTGTATTTTGTAAATATTTTTTTTATACGTATTTACATTACTTAATGTGTATTTTGTTTATATATTTTTTTTACAAATTTACGTTATTATATGTGTATTTGTTAAAAATATTTTGAAACGAATTTACTTTATTTTATGTATTTTGTATATATATTTCAATTCAAATTTAGCTAATTTTGTGTGTATTTTGTATATCTATTTTCATGCAAATTTAATTACTTCTGTGTATTTTTGTATATAGTTTTATACAAATTTACGTTATTTTATGTGCATTTTGTATATTTATATTTATACAAATACACATTCTCTTATTGGTATTTTGTTTATTTATATTTATACGAATTTACATTATTTTATGTGTATTTTGTATACATTTTTGATTCGTATTTACTTAATTTTATTTGTATTTTGTATATATATTTATATAAATCTACTTTATTTTATGTGTATTATTATATATATTTTGAAAAAAATTTAAATTGTTTTATATGTTTTTTGCATATCTATTTCAATACAAATTTACCTTATTGTATGTGCATTTTGTATATTTATTTTAATACAAATTCAAATATTTTATGTGTATTTTGGTATATATAATTTTATAAAAAATGCGTTATTTTATAGGTATTTTGCATCTTAGTTTTCATACAAATGTACATTATTTTATTAATATTCTGTGTATATATTTTGATACGATTTTATATTATACTATTTGTGTTTTGTATATATTTTTATACTTATTTTCATTATTTAATGTGTATTTTTTATATATATTTTATTCAAATTAACGTCATTTTAAGTGTATTTGTTTATATAATTTCATTCAAATTTACATTATTTTAAGTGTATTTTGTATATGTATTTCAATACAAATTTACCTAATTTTATGTGTATTTTGTATATTTATTTTCATACAAATTTAAATTATTTTTGTGTTTTTTTGTATATACATAGAGTAAATTTCTATGAAAATATATATTCAAAATACATATAAAATTATGTAAATAAGTATAAAAATATATATATCAAATACACGTAAAAAAAGAAAATTCGTATCAAAATAAATAAACAAAACTCCGATAAAAGAACGTATATTTGTAGGAAAATAAATATACAAAATACACATAAAACTACGAAAATTTGAATAAAAATATATATAAAAACAAAAATAAATTTCAATTTATATGAAAATAGATATACAAAATACACATATAATTAGTTAAATTTGTATTTAAATACATGTACAAAATACACATAAAATAATGTAAATTTGTATGAAATTAAAAAAAATTCACATAAAATAACGTACATTTGTATAAAATAGATATACAAAATATACATAGAATAATGTAAAATCGTATCAAAATAAATACACAGAATATCAATAAAATAATGTAGTTTTGTATGAAAATAAAGATGCAAAATACCCATAAAATAAAGCATATTTTTTTAAAATATATATACAAGAATACACATAGAATAATTAAATTTGTATCAAAATTAATATACAAAATGCACGTACAATAAGGGAAATTTGTATTGAAAAAATATACAAAATGCACATAAAACATTGTATATTTGTTTCAAAATATATATACGAATACACATAAAATAACGTATATTTCTATAGAAATATATATAAAAAATACACATGGAATGATGTACATACGTATAAAATATATATACACAATACACATTAAATAATGTAAATTCGCATCAAAATAAATAAACAAAATATCAATAAAAGAATGTGTATTTCTATGAAAATAGATATACAAAATACACATAAAATATTGTAAATTTGTATAAAACTCTATTAAAAAATACACAAAAATAATTGAAATTTGTATAAAAATATATATACAAAATACACATAAAACTAGTTAAATTTCTATTGAAATACATATACAAAATACACATAAAATAATGTAAATTTGAATGAAAATATATAAACAAATACACTTAAAATAACGTAAATTTGTATGAAATATATATAGAAAATACACATTAAATAATGTAAATATGTATAAAAAAATATATACAAAACACAAATAGATTAATGTAAAATAGTATCAAAATAAATACACAGAGCATTAATAAAATAATGTAAATTTGTATGAAAATAAAGATGCAAAATACCCATAAAACAACGCATTTTTTATGAAAATATATATACCAAAATACATATAAAATATTTGAATTTGTATTAAAATAAATATACAAAATGCACATACAATAAGGTAAATTTGAATGAAAATATATAAACATATAGACTTAAAATAACGTAAATTTGTATCAAATATATATACAAAAAACACATTAAATAATGTAAATATGTATAAAAAAATATATACAAAACACAAATAAAATAATGTAAAATCATATCAAAATAAATACAGAAAATATTAATAAAATAATGTAAATTTGTATGAAAATTAAGATTCAAAATACCCATGTCATGTGTATTCGTATATATATCATGAAACAAATTTACATTGTTTATGTGTATTTTGTATATCTTTTTTTGTGTATTCTGTATTTATTTTTGTTATACATAGAATAATGTAAAATCGTATCAAAATAAGTACACAGAATATCAATAAAATAATTTAAATTTGTATGAAAACAAAGATGCAAAATACCCATAAGATAAAGCATTTTTTTTTTAAATGCATATACAAAAATACACATAGAATAATTAAATTTGTATTAAAATTAATATACAAAATGCACACATACAATAAGGTAAATTTGTATTGAAAAAAAAAGCAAAATACAAATAAAACATTGTAAATTTGTTTCAAAATATATATACGAATACACATAAAATAACGTAGATTTCAATAGAAATATATATACAAAATACACTGGAAATTATGTAAATACGTATAAAAATATATATATAAAATACATATTAAGTAATGTAAATTCGTATCAAAATAAATAAACAAAATATCATGAAAAGAATGTGTATTTGTATGAAAATAAATAATAGATAATAAATTTGTATGAAATATATATGCAAGATATACATTAAATAAAGTAAATATGTATAAAAAAATATATATACAAAAAACAAATAGAATAATGTAAGATCGTATCAAAATAAATACACCGAATATTAATAAAATAATGTAAATTTGTATGAAAATAAAGATGCAAAATTCTCATCAAATAGCGCATTTCTTATAAAAATATATATACCAAAATACACATAAAATATTTAAATTTGTATTGAAATAAATATACAAAATGCACATACAATAAGGTAAACTTCTATTGAAAGAGATATGCAAAAATACATATAAAACAATGTAAATTTGTTTCAAAATATATATACGAATACACATAAAATAACGTAGATTTCTATAAAAATATATATACAAAATACACATAAAATTAGGTAAATACGTATAAAAAATGTAAACAAAATACACATAAAATAATATAAATTCGAAACAAAATAAATAAACAAAATACCAATAAAAGAATGTGTATTTGAATAAATATAAATGCACAAAATACACATACAAAATAAACATAAAATAAGGTAAATTTGTAATGAAATATTTGTACAAAATACACATAAAATAATGTAAATTTATATGAAAATATATATACAAATACACATAAAATACCATGAATTTGTATAAAATTATATATTCAAAATAAATATTAAATGATGTAAATGCGTATAAAAATATATATAAAAAGTACATACAAAATAATGTAAATTCGTATCAATATAAATCAACAAAATACCAATAAAATAATATATATTTGAATGAAAATAGATTTACAAAATACACATAACATAACTAAAATTTGTATTGAAATATATACAAAAATACATAAAAATAATTTGAGTTTGTATGAAAATAGATATTCAAAATACACATAAAACTAGGTAAATTTCTTTTGAAATATATATACAAAATACCCATAAAATATTGTAAATTTGTGTCAGAATACATAAACAAATACACATAAAATAACGTAAATTTGTTTGAAAAATATATACAAAATACACATAGAATAATGTCAAATCGTATCAAAATGAATGAGCAGAATATCAATAAAATAACGTAGATTTGTATGAAAATAAAGATGCAAAATACCCATAAAATAAAGCATATTTTTATAAAAATACATATACAAAAATACACATAGAATAATTAAATTTGTATTAAAATTAATATACAAAATGCTTATACAATAAGGTAAATTTGTATTGAAAAAATATGCAAAATACACATAAAAGTGTAAATTTGTTTAAAAATCTATATACGAATACACATAATATAACGTAGATTTCTATAGAAATATATATACAAAATACACATGAAATGATGTAAATACGTATAAAAATATATATACAAAATACACATTAAATAATTTAAATTCTCGTCAAAATAAATAAACAAAATATCAATAAAAGAATGTGTATTTGTATGAAACTAGATATACAAAATACTCATAAAATAACCTAAGTTTGTATAAAACTATATACAAAATACACAAAAAAATTAAAATTTGTATGAAAATAAATATACAAAATACACATAAAATTATTTTGTATATCTATTTTATACAAATGTACGTTATTTTATGTGAATTTGTTTTCATTTCATACAAATTTACATTATTTTATGTGTATTTTGTACATGTATTTAAATACAAATTTAACTAATTACATATTTTTTTAAAAATACATATACAAAAATACACATAGATTAATCAAATTTGTATTAAAATTAATATACAAAATGCACATACAATAAAGTAAATTTGTTTTGCAAAAATATGCAAAATACACATAAAACAATGTAAATTTGTTTCAAAATATATATTCGAATACACATAAAATAACGCAAATTTCTATAGAAATATATATACAAAATACACTTGAAATAATGTAAATACGTATAAAATATATATACAAAATACATTTTAAATAATGTTAATTCGTGTCAAAATAAATAAACAAAATATCATGAAAAGAATGTGTATTTGTATGAAAATAGATATACAAAATACACATAAAATAACCTAAATTTGTATAAAACTATATACAAAAATACACAAAAATAATTTAAACTTGTATGAAAATAGATATACAAAAAACATATAAAAATAGGTAAATTTGTATTGAAATACATATAAAAAATACACATAAAATAATGTAATTTTGAATGAAAATATATAAACATATAGGCTTAAAATAACGTAAATTTGTATCAAATATATATACAAAAAAAAATATTAAATAATGTAAATATGTATAAAAAAAATATATACAAAACACAAATAAAATAATGTAAAATCGTATCAAAATAAATACAGAAAATATTAAAAAAAATAATGTAAATTTGTATGAAAATTAAGATGCAAAATACCCATAAAATAACGCATTTTTTATAAAAATATATATACGAAAAAACATAAAATATTTGATTTTGTATTAAAATAAATAGATATACAAAATACACATAAAATAAGCTAAATTTGAACTGAACTATATATACAAAATACATAAAATAATGTAAACTTGTATCAAAATACCTATACAAATACACATATAATAACGTAAATTTGTATAAAATATATAAACAAAATACACATTAAATAATGTAAATACGTATTAAAAAAGTGTAAAAAATACACAAATAATCATGTAATTCGTATGGAAATAAATAGACAAAATACCAATAAAATAATGTAAATTTCTATGAGAAAACATATACAAAATACACATAAATAACGCAAATATCAATAAAAATATATATAATATAATGTATTTTTATACATATTTAAAATATTTAATGTATATTTTGTATATATATATTTTATCCAAATTTACGTGATTTTATATGTATTTGTTTATATACTTTCATACAAATTTACATTATTTTATGTGAGTTTTGAATATGTATTTCAATTCAAATTTGCCTAACTTTATGAGTATTTTGCATATCTATTTTCAAACAAATTTAAATTATTTTTGTGTATTTTTGTATATATTTTTATACAAATTTTAGTTATTTTATTTGTTTTTTGTATATATATTTTCCTACAAATATACATTCTTTTATTGGAATTTTGTGTATTTAATTTTACAATTTACATCATTTTATATGTATTTTGTATATATATTTTTCTACGTATTTAAACTATTTTATGTGTATTTTATATACACATTTTCATATCATAGGGTAGGCGGTGGCGTAGGTGGTAGCGTACTGGGCCCACATTCACCGCGTGATGGACGACGCGGGTTCGAATCCCCACGCTACCACTCGGATTTTTCAGTCACCGCCGAGTGGCTTAAAACTACCCACATGCTGTCCTGAAGACCACCCATCAACCCGGACTCTAGAGGAAGCCGTCCAAGCGAATCAAGAACGAGTTCCGGGGGGCAGCATGAGCCAATGCAAGATGGCGCCACTATAAACACTCGCCTGCGCCAGAACGGGCTGGGCCGACCATCAGGCCCCACCTGGAAGAAGCCTTGGGCAGACCATCAGGCCCCACCGGGAAGATGCCTACCGGCGCAATAGGCAATCAACGTAAAAAAAAAAAAAAAAAAAAAAAAAAAAAAATTACGTTATTTTATTGTGTGTATTCGTATATATTTTGAAACATTTCATACAAATTCATGTTATTTTATGTGTATTTGTATATATATTTTCATACAAATTTATATTATTTAATGTGTATTCTTACATATATTTTATTATAAATTTAACTTATTTTATGTTTATTTTGTATATTTATTTCATTCAATTTTAAATTATTTAATGTGTATATTTGTATTTGTATTTAGGTTATTTTATGTGTGTTTTCTATATATATTTTCATCCAAAATTACATTATTTTATTGTTATTTTCTTAATTTAACTCGATACGAATTTAGATTATTTCATAGGTATTTTGTATACATATTTTTATACTCATTTACATTATCTAATGTGTTTTGTATATATTATTTATGCAAACTAATTTTATATGCATTTTTGTACATATATTTTTTTAGAAACTTAAAACGTTATTTTATGTGTATTTTGTATATGTTTTCTCATACAAATTTACATTATTTAATTAGTTTTTTGTTTATTTATTTTGATACGAGTGACTTGATTATTGGTGTATTTTGTAAATATTTTTTATACGTATTTACATTACTTAATGTGTATTTTGTTTATATTTTTTTTACAAATTTACGTTATTATATGTGTATTTGTTAAAAATATTTTGAAACGAATTTACTTTATTTTATGTATTTTGTATATATATTTCAATTCAAATTTAGCTAATTTTGTGTGTATTTTGTATATCTATTTTCATGCAAATTTAATTACTTCTGTGTATTTTTGTATATAGTTTTATACAAATTTACGTTATTTTATGTGCATTTTGTATATTTATATTTATACAAATACACATTCTCTTATTGGTATTTTGTTTATTTATATTTATACGAATTTACATTATTTTATGTGTATTTTGTATACATTTTTGATTCGTATTTACTTAATTTTATTTGTATTTTGTATATATATATTTATATAAATCTACGTTATTTTATGTGTATTCTTATATATATTTTGAAACAAATTTAAATTGTTTTATATGTTTTTTGCATATCTATTTCAATACAAATTTACCTTATTGTATGTGCATTTTGTATATTTATTTTAATACAAATTCAAATATTTTATGTGTATTTTGGTATATATAATTTTATAAAAAATGCGTTATTTTATAGGTATTTTGCATCTTAGTTTTCATACAAATGTACATTATTTTATTAATATTCTGTGTATATATTTTGATACGATTTTATATTATACTATTTGTGTTTTGTATATATTTTTTTATACTTATTTTCATTATTTAATGTGTATTTTTTATATATATTTTATTCAAATTAACGTCATTTTAAGTGTATTTGTTTATATAATTTCATTCAAATTTACATTATTTTAAGTGTATTTTGTATATGTATTTCAATACAAATTTACCTAATTTTATGTGTATTTTGTATATTTATTTTCATACAAATTTAAATTATTTTTGTGTTTTTTTGTATATACATATAGAGTAAATTTCTATGAAAATATATATTCAAAATACATATAAAATTATGTAAATAAGTATAAAAATATATATATCAAATACACGTAAAAAAAGAAAATTCGTATCAAAATAAATAAACAAAACTCCGATAAAAGAACGTATATTTGTAGGAAAATAAATATACAAAATACACATAAAACTACGAAAATTTGAATAAAAATATATATAAAAAAACAAAAAAATAAATTTCAATTTATATGAAAATAGATATACAAAATACACATATAATTAGTTAAATTTGTATTTAAATACATGTACAAAATACACATAAAATAATGTAAATTTGTATGAAATTAAAAAAAATTCACATAAAATAACGTACATTTGTATAAAATAGATATACAAAATATACATAGAATAATGTAAAATCGTATCAAAATAAATACACAGAATATCAATAAAATAATGTAGTTTTGTATGAAAATAAAGATGCAAAATACCCATAAAATAAAGCATATTTTTTTAAAAATACATATACAAGAATACACATAGAATAATTAAATTTGTATCAAAATTAATATACAAAATGCACGTACAATAAGGGAAATTTGTATTGAAAAAATATACAAAATGCACATAAAACATTGTATATTTGTTTCAAAATATATATACGAATACACATAAAATAACGTATATTTCTATAGAAATATATATAAAAAATACACATGGAATGATGTAAATACGTATAAAAATATATATACACAATACACATTAAATAATGTAAATTCGCATCAAAATAAATAAACAAAATATCAATAAAAGAATGTGTATTTCTATGAAAATAGATATACAAAATACACATAAAATATTGTAAATTTGTATAAAACTCTATTAAAAAATACACAAAAATAATTGAAATTTGTATAAAAATATATATACAAAATACACATAAAACTAGTTAAATTTCTATTGAAATACATATACAAAATACACATAAAATAATGTAAATTTGAATGAAAATATATAAACAAATACACTTAAAATAACGTAAATTTGTATGAAATATATATAGAAAATACACATTAAATAATGTAAATATGTATAAAAAAATATATACAAAACACAAATAGATTAATGTAAAATAGTATCAAAATAAATACACAGAGCATTAATAAAATAATGTAAATTTGTATGAAAATAAAGATGCAAAATACCCATAAAACAACGCATTTTTTATGAAAATATATATACCAAAATACATATAAAATATTTGAATTTGTATTAAAATAAATATACAAAATGCACATACAATAAGGTAAATTTGTATTGAAATAGATATGCAAAATACACATAAAACAATGTAAATTTGTTTCAAAATATATATAAGATAATATCAAAATAAATAAACTAAATGCCAATAAAAGAATGTATACTTGTATAAATATAAATATACAAAATACACATAAAATAACGTAAAATTGTATAAAACTATATACAAAAATAAACAAAAATAATTAAATTTGTATGAAAATAGATATACAAAAGACACATAAAATAAGCTAAATTTGAATTGAAATAAATATAGAAAATACATAAAATAATGTAAATTTGTATCAAAATATATATTCAAATACACATATATTAAAATTAATATACAAAATGCGTATATAATAAGGTAAATTTGTATTGAAAAAATATGCAACATACACGTTTACTCATACAAATTTATATTATTTTATTGGTATTTTGTTTATTTATTTTGATACGAATTACATGATTATATGTGTATTTTGTACATATTTTTTATACGTATTTACATTATTTAATGTGTATTTTGTTTATATATTTTCATACAAATTTACGTTATTATATGTGTATTTGTATAAATATTTTGATACAAATTTACTTTATTTCATGTATTTGGTATATATATTTCAATTCAAATTTACCTTATATTGTGTGTATTTTGTATATATTTTAATACAAATTTAATTACTTCTGTGTATTTTTGTATATAGTTTTATATAAATTTAGGTTATTTTATGTGTATTTGTATTTTTATATTTATACAAATACACATTCTTTTATTGCTATTTTGTTTATTTATTTTGATACGAATTTACATTATTTTATGTGTATTTTGTATACATTTTTTTATACGTATTTAATTCATTTTATGTGTATTTTGTATATATATTTTTATAGAAATCTAAGTTATTATATGTGTATTCGTATATATATTTTGAAACAAATTTATATTGTTTTATATGTATTTTGCATATCTATTTCAATACAAATTTACCTTATTGTATGTGTTTTTTGTATATTTATTTTAATACAAATTTAATTTTTTGATGTGTATTTTGGTATATATATTTTTATAAATAAAAAAAATGCGTTATTTTATGGGTATTTTGCTACTTTATTTTCATACAAATTTACATTATTTTATTAATATTCTGTGTATTTATTTTGATACGATTTTACATTATTCTATTTGTGTTTTGTACATATTTTTTTATACAAATTTACGTTATTTTAAGTGTATTTGTTTATGTATTTTCATTCAAATTGACATTATTTTATGTGAGTTTTGTGTATGTATTTCAATACAAATTTACCTAATTTTATGTATATTTTTTATATTTATTTTCATACAAATTTAAAATATTTTTGTGTATTTTTGTATATAGTTTGATACAAATTTAGGTTATTTTATGTGTATTTTGTATATCTATTTTCATACAAATACACATTCTTTTATTGATTTTTTTTTATTTATTTTGACGCGAATTTTATGTGAATTTGTTTTCATTTCATACAAATTTACATTATTTTATGTGTATTTTGTACATGTATTTAAATACAAATTTAACTAATTATATGTGTATTTTGTATATCAATTTTCATACAAATTGAAATTTTTTTTTTTATATATTTTTATTCAAACTTTCGTAATCTTATAAAAATAAATATACCAAAATACACATAAAATATTTAAATTTGCATTGAAATAAATATACAAAATGCACATACAATAAGGTAAATTTGTATTGAAAGAGATATGCAAAAATACATATAAAACAATGTAAATTTGTTTCAAAATATATATACGAATACAAATAAAAAAACGTAGATTTCTATAAAAATATATATACAAAATACACATAAAATTAAGTAAATACGTATAAAAAAATGTATACAAAATACACATAAAATAATGTAAATTCGAATTAAAATAAATAAACAAAATACCAATAAAAGAATGTGTATTTGGATAAATATAAATATACAAAATACACATACAAAATAAACATAAAATAAGGTAGATTTGTAAAAAAATATATGTACAAAATACACATAAAATAATGTAAATTTATATAAAAATATATATACAAATACACATAAAATACCATGAATTTGTATAAAAATATATATTCAAAATAAATATTAAATAATGTAAAATCGTATAAAAATATATATACAAATACAGATACAAAAATACACATCGAATAATTAAATTTGTATTAAAATTAATATACAAAATGCGTATATAATAAGGTAGATTTGTATTGAAAAAATATGCAACATACACGTTTACTCATACAAATTTATATTATTTTATTGGTACTTTGTTTATTCATTTTGATACGAATTACATGATTATATGTGTATTTTGTACATATTTTTTTATACGTATTTACACTATTTAATGTGTATTTTGTTTATATATTTTCATACAAATTTACGTTATTATATGTGTATTTGTATAAATATTTTGATACAAATTTGCTTAATTTCATGTATTTTGTATATATATTTCAATTCAAATTTAGCTTATTTTGTGTGTATTTTGTATATATTTTCATACAAATTTAATTACTTCTGTGTATTTTTGTATATAGTTTTATATAAATTTACGTCATTTTATGTGTATTTTGTATATTTATATTTATACAAATACACATTCTTTCATTGGCATTTTGTTTATTTATTTTGATACGAATTTACATTATTTTATGTGTTTTTTGTATACATTTTTTATACGTATTTACTTCATTTTATGTGTATTTTGTATATATATATTTTTATAGAAATCTACTTTATTTTATGTGTATTCGTATATATATTTTGAAACAAATTTACATTGTTCTATATGTATTTTGCATATCTATTTTAATACAAATTTACCTTATTGTATGTGTTTTTTGTATATTTATTTTAACACAAGTTTAATTTTTTGATGTGTATTTTGGTATATATATTTTTATAAATAAAAAAAATGCGTTATTTTATGGGTATTTTGCTTCTTTATTTTCATACAAATCTACATTATTTTATTAATATTCTGTGTATTTATTTTGATACGATTTTACATTATTCTATTTGTGTTTTGTACATATTTTTTTATACAAATTTACGTTATTTTAAGTGTATTTGTTTATGTATTTTCAATCAAATTTCCATTATTTTATGTGTATTTTGTGTATGTATTTCAATACAAATTTACCTAATTTTATGTATATTTTTTATATTTATTTTCATACAAATTTAAAATATTTTTGTGTATTTTTGTATATAGTTTGATACAAATTTAGGTTATTTTATGTGTATTTTGTATATCTATTTTCATACAAATACACATTCTTTTATTGATATTTTGTTTATTTATTTTGACGCGAATTTTATGTGAATTTGTTTTCATTTCATACAAATTTACATTATTTTATGTGTATTTTGTACATTTATTTAAATACAAATTTAACTAATTATATGTGTATTTTGTATATCTATTTTCATACAAATTGAAATTTATTTTTTTGTTTTTTTGTATATATTTTTATTCAAATTTTCGTAATCTTATAAAAATATATATACCAAAATACACATGAAATATTTAAATTTGCATTGAAATAAATATACAAAATGCACATACAATAAGGTAAATTTGTATTGAAAGAGATATGCAAAAATACATATAAAACAATGTAAATTTGTTTCAAAATATATAAACGAATACAAATAAAAAACGCAGATTTCTATAAAAATATATATACAAAATATACTTAAAATTAAGTAAATACGTATAAAAAAATGTATACAAAATACACATAAAATAATGTAAATTCGAATTAAAATAAATAAACAAAATACCAATAAAAGAATGTGTATTTGGATAAATATAAATATACAAAATACACATACAAAATAAACATAAAATAAGGTAGATTTGTAAAAAAATATATGTACAAAATACACATAAAATAATGTAAATTTATATAAAAATATATATACAAATACACATAAAATACCATGAATTTGTATAAAAATATATATTCAAAATAAATATTATATAATGTAAAAGCGTATAAAAATATATATACAAAGTACGTATAAAATAATGTAGATTCGTATCAATATAAATCAACAAAACACCAATAAAATAATATATATTTGAATGAAAATAAATTTACAAAATACACATAACATAACTAAAATTTGTATTAAAATATATACAAAAATACATAGAAATAATTTGAGTTTGTATGAAAATAAATATACAAAATACACATCAAACTAGGTAAATTTCTTTTGAAATGTATATACAAAATACCCATAAAATATTGTAAATTTGTGTCAACATATATAAACAAATACACATAAAATAACGTAAATTTGTATGAAAAATATATACAAAATACACATAGAATAATGTCAATTCGTATCAAAATGAATGAGCAGAATATCAATAAAATAAAGTAAATTTGTATGAAAATAAAGATGCAAAATACCCAAAAAATAAACCATATGTTTATAAAAATACAGATACAAAAATACACATCGAATAATTAAATTTGTATTAAAATTAATATACAAAATGCGTATATAATAAGGTAAATTTGTATTGAAAAAATATGCAACATACACGTTTACTCATACAAATTTATAATAATTTATTCGAATTATTTTTATTTATTTTGATACGAATTACATGATTATATGTGTATTTTGTAAATATTTTTAAACATAAAATAACGTAAATTTGTATGAAAAATATATACAAAATACACATAGAATAATGTCAATTCGTATCAAAATGAATGAGCAGAATATCAATAAAATAATGTAAATTTGTATGAAAATAAAGATGCAAAATACCCAAAAAATAAAGCATATGTTTATAAAAATACAGATACAAAAATACACATCGAATAATTAAATTTGTGTTAAAATAAATATACAAAATGCGTATATAATAAGGTAAATTTGTATTGAAAAAAAATGCAACATACACGTTTTCTCATACAAATTTATATTATTTTATTGGTATTTTGTTTATTTAGTTTGATACAATTACATGATATTATGTATTTTGTACAATATTTTTATACGTATTTACATTATTTAATGTGTATTTTGTTTATATATTTTCATACAAATTTACGTTATTATATGTGTATTTGTATAAATATTTTGATACAAATTTACTTTATTTCATGTATTTTGTATATATATTTCAATTCAAATTTAGCTTATTTCGTGTGTATTTTGTATATATTTTCATACAAATTTAATTACTTCTGTGTATTTTTGTATATAGTTTTATATAAATTTACGTTATTTTATGTGTATTTTGTATATTTATATTCATACAAATGCACATTCTTTTATAGGCATTTTGTTTATTTATTTTGATACGAATTTACATTATTTTATGTGTATTTTGTATACATTTTTTATACGTATTTACCTCATTTTATGTGTATTTTGTATATATATTTTTATAGAAATCTACTTTATTTTATGTGTATTCGTATATATATTTTGAAACAAATTTACATTATTTTATATGTATTTTGCATATCTATTTCAATACAAATTTACCTTATTGTATGTGTTTTTTGTATATTTATTTTAATACAAATTTAATTTTTTGATGTGTATTTTGGCATATAAATTTTTATAAATAAAAAAAATGCGTTATTTTATGGGTATTTTGCTTCTTTATTTTCATACAAATCTACATTATTTTATTAATATTCTGTGTATTTATTTTGACATGATTTTACATTATTCTATTTGTGTTTTGTACATATTTTTTTATACAAATTTACGTTATTTTAAGTGTATTTGTTTATGTATTTTCATTCAAATTTACATTATTTTATGTGTTTTGTGTATGTATTTCAATACAAATTTACCTAATTTTATGTGTATTTTGTATATTTATTTTCATACAAATTTAAAATATTTTTGTGTATTTTTGTATATAGTTTGATACAAATTTAGGTTATTTTATGTGTATTTTGTATATCTATTTTCATACAAATACACATTCTTTTACTGATATTTTGTTTATTTATTTTGACGCGAATTTACATTATTTAATGTATTTTGTATATATATTTTATACGTATTTACATCATTACATGTGTATTTTGTATATTTTTACACAAAATTATATTATTTACTGTGTTTTTTGTATATATATATATATATATATATATATATATATATATATATATATATATATATATATATATATATATATATATATATATATATATATATATATTTATACAAATACACATCCTTTTATTGGTATTTTGTTTATTTATTTTGATACTAGTTTACATTATTTTATGTGTATTTTGTATACATTTTTTATACGTATTTACTTAATTTTATGTGTATTTTGTATATATATTTTTATAGAAATCTACCTTATTTCATGTGTATTCGTATATATATTTTGAAACAAATTTACATTGTTTATATGTATTTTGCATATCTATTTTTGTGTATTCTGTATTTATTTTTGTTATACATAGAATAATGTAAAATCGTATCAAAATAAGTACACAGAATATCAATAAAATAATTTAAATTTGTATGAAAATAAAGATGCAAAATACCCATAAGATAAAGCATATTTTTTTTTATAAATACATATACAAAAATACACATAGAATAATTAAATTTGTATTAAAATTAATATACAAAATGCACACATAGAATAAGGTAAATTTGTATTGAAAAAAAAACGCAAAATACAAATAAAACAGTGTAAATTTGTTTCAAAATATATATACGAATACACATAAAATAACGTAGATTTGTATAGAAATATATATACAAAATACACATGAAATTATGTAAATACGTATAAAAACATATATATAAAATACATATTAAGTAATGTAAATTCGTGACAAAATAAATAAACAAAATATCATGAAAAGAATGTGTATTTGTATGAAAATAAATAATAGATAATAAATTTGTATGTAATATATATGCAAGATATATTTAAATAATGTAAATATGTATAAAAAAAAATATATACAAAAAACAAATAGAATAATGTAAAATCGTATCAAAATAAATACACCGAATATTAATAAAATAATGTAAATTTGTATGAAAATAAAGATGCAAAATTCCCATCAAATAGCGCATTTCTTATAAAAATATATATACCAAAATACACATAAAATATTTAAATTTGTATTGAAATAAATATACAAAATGCACATACAATAAGGTAAACTTCTATTGAAAGAGATATGCAAAAATACATATAAAACAATGTAAATTTGTTTCAAAATATGTATACGAATACACATAAAATAACGTAGATTTCTATAAAAATATATATACAAAATACACATAAAATTAAGTAAATACGTATAAAAAAAATGTAAACAAAATACACTTAAAATAATGTAAATTCGAAACAAAATAAATAAACAAAATACCAATAAAAGAATGTATATCTATTTATTTTAATACAAAATCAAATATTTTATGTTAAAAATGAGTTATTTTATGGGTATTTTGCTTCTTAATTTTCATACAAATTTACATTATTTTATTAATATTTTCTGTATTTATTTTGATACGATTTTACATTATTTTATTTATGTTTTGTATATATTTTTTTATACATATTTAGGTTATTTAATGTGTTTTTTGTATATATATTTGATACATATTTACGTTATTTTAAGTTATTTTATGTGTATTTGTTTATATATCTTGACACAAATTTACAATATTTTATGGGTATTTTGTATATATATTTCAAAAGAAATTTACCTATTTTTATATGTATTTTGAATATCTATTTTCATACAAACTCAAATTATTTTTATGTATTTTTTTTTATATTTCAATACAAATTTTAGTTATGTTATATGTATTTTGTAAATATTTTCATTCAAATATATATTATTTTATTGGTATTTTGTTGATTTATATTGATACGAATTTACATTATTTTATATGTACTTTGTATATATATTTTTATACGCATTTACATTATTTAATATTTATTTTGAATATATAATTTTATACAAATTCATGGTATTTTATGTGTATTTGTATATATATTTTCATATAAATTTACATTATTTTATGTGTATTTTGTACATATATTTCATTACAAATTTACCTTATTTTATGTTTATTTTGTATGTGTATTTTGTACATTTATATTTATACAAATACACATTCTTTTATTGGTATTTTGTTTATTTATTTTGTTTCGAGTTTACATTATTTTATGTGTATTTTGTTTACATTTTTTTATACGTATTTACTTAATTTTATGTGTATTTTGTATATATATTTTTATAGAAATCTACGTTATTTTATGTGTATTCGTATATATATTTTGAAACAAATTTACATTGTTTTATATGTATTTTTGCATATCTCTTTCAATAGAAGTTTACCTTATTGTATGTGCATTTTGTATATTTATTTCAATACAAATTTAAATATTTTATGTGTATACATGTACAAAAAATACATAAAATAATGTAGATTTGTATGAAATGAAAACAAATACATTTTATATAAAATATATATACAAAATACACATAGAATAATGTAAAATCCTATTAAAATAAATACACAGAATATCAATAAAATAATGTAAATTTGTATGAAAATAAAGATGCAAAATACCCATAAAATAAAGCATATTTTTATAAAAATACATATACAAAAATACACATAGATTAATCAAATTTGTATTAAAATTAATATACAAAATGCACATACAATAAGGTAAATTTGTATTGAAAAAATATGCAAAATACACATAAAACAATGTAAATTTGTTTCAAAATATATATACGAATACACATAAAATAACGCAGATTTCTATAGAAATATATATACAAAATACACTTGAAATAATGTAAATACGTATAAAAATATATATATTAAATACACATAAAAATAATGTTAATTCGTGTCAAAATAAATAAATAAAACATCATGAAAAGAATGTGTATTTGTATGAAAATAGATATACAAAATACACATAAAATAATCTAAGTTTGTATAAAACTATAAACAAAAATACACAAAATAATTTAAACTTGTATGAAAATAAATAAACAAAAAACATATAAAATTAGGTAAATTTGTATTGAAATACATATACAAAATACACATAAAATAATGTAAATTTGAATGAAAATATATAAACATATACACTTAAAATAACGTAAATTTTTATCAAATTTATATACAAAAAACACATTAAATAATGTAAATATGTATAAAAAAATATATACAAAACACAAATAAAATAATGTAAAATCGTATCAAAATAAGTACAGAATATATTAATAAAATAATGTATATTTGTATGAAAATTAAGATGCAAAATTCCCATAAAATAACGCATTTTTTACAAAAATATATATACGAAAAAACATAAAATATTTGATTTTGTATTAAAATAAAAAGATATACAAAATACACATAAAATAAGTTAAATTAAATGAAAAATATATACAAAATACACATAGAATAATGTAAAATCGTATCAAAATAAATACACAGAATATCAATAAAATAATGTAATTTTGTATGAAAATAAAGATGCAAAATACCCATAAAATAAAGCATATTTTTTTAAAAATACATATACAAAAATACACATAGAATAATCAAATTTGTATTAAAATTAATATACAAAATGCACGTACAATAAGGTAAATTTGTATTGAAAAAATATACAAAATGCACATTAAAGCGTAAATTTGTTTAAAAATCTATATACGAATACACATAAAATAACGTAGATTTCTATAGAAATATATATACAAAATACACATGAAATTAAGTAAATACGTATAAAAATATATATATACAAAATACACATTAAATAATTTAAATTCTCGTCAAAATAAATAAACAAAATATCAATAAAAGAATGTGTATTTGTATGAAAATAGATATACAAAATACTCACAAAATAACCTAAGTTTGTATAAAACTATATACAAAAATACACAAAAATAATTTTAATTTGTATGAAAATAAATATACAAAATAAACATAAAATTAGGTAAATTTGTATTGAAATACATATACAAAATACACATAAAATAATGGAAATTTGAATGAAAATATATAAACATATACACTTAAAATAACGTAAATTTGTATCAAATATATATACAAAATACTAATTAAATAACGTAAATATGTATAAAAAAATATATACAAAACACAAATAGAATAATGTAAAATCGTATCAAAATAAATACACAGAATATTAATTAAATAATGTAAATTTGTATAAAAATAAAGATGCAAAATAGCCATCAAATAACGTATTTTTTATAAAAATATATATACCAAAATACACATAAAATATTAAAATTTGTATTAAAATAAATATAAAAAATGCACATTCTGTAAGGTAAATTTGTATTGAAATAGATATGCAAAATACATATAAAACAATGTAAATTTGTTTCAAAATATATATACGAATACACATAAAATATCGTTGATTTCTATAAAAATATATACAAAATACACATAAAATGAAGTAAATACGCATAAAAAAATGAATGAAAAATACACATAAAAATCGTATCAAAATAAATAAACAAAATACCAGTAAAAGAATGTGTATTTGTATAAATATAAATATACAAAATACACATAAAATATCGTAAATTTGTATAAATCTATATACAAAAATACACAGAACAAATACACATTCTTTTATTGGTATTTTGTTTATTTATTTTGTTTCGAATTTATATTATTTTATGTGTATTTTGTTTACATTTTTTTATACGTATTTTCCTAATTTTATGTGTATTTTGTATATATATTTTTATAGAAATCTACGTTATTTTATGTGTATTCGTATATATATTTTGAAACAAATTTACAATTTTTATATGTATTTTTGCATACATATATGTATTTTTGCAACGTAGATTTCTATAAAAATTGTATATTTATTTCAATACAAATTTAAATATTTTATATGTATTTGGTATATATGTTTTTATAAGAAATGCGCTATTTGATGGGAATTTTGCATCTTTATTTTCATACAAATATACATTATTTCATTAATACTCGGTGTATTTATTTTGATACGATTTTACATTATTCTATTTGTTTTTTGTATATATATTTTTTTATACATATTTACATTATTTAATGTGTATCTTGCATATATATTACATACAAATTTATTATCTATTATTTATTTTCATACAAATACACATTCTTTTCATGATATTTTGTTTATTTATTTTGTCACGAATTTACATTACTTAATATGTATTTTATATATAGATATATATATATATATATATATATATATATATATATATATATATATATATATATATATATATATATATATATATATATATATATATATATATATTTTATTTTTTTATACGTATTTACATAATTTCATGTGTATTTTGTATATATATTTCTAAAGAAACCTACGTTATTTTATGTTTATTCGTATATATATTTTGAAACAAATTTACACTGTTTTATTTGTATTTTGCGTTTTTTTTCAATACAAATTTACCTTTTTGTATGTGTGCATATTGTATATTAATTTTAATACAAATTTAATTATTCTATGTGTATTTTTGTATATGTATTTAAAAAAAAAATGCTTTATCTTATGGGTATTTTGCATCTTTATTTTCATACAAATTTAAATTATTTTATTGATATTCTGTGTACCTATTTTGATACGATTTTACATTATTCTATGTATAACAAAAATAAATACAGAATACACAAAAATAGATATGCAAAATACATATAAACAATGTAAATTTGTTTCAAAATATATATACGAATACACATGAAATAAGGTAGATTTCTATAAAAATATATAAAAAAATACACCTAAAATTAAGTAAATACGTATAAAAAATGTATACAAAATACACATAAAATAATGAAAATTAGTATCAAAATAAATAAACAAAATATCAATAAAAGAATGTGTATTTGTATAAATATATATATACAAAATACACATTAAATAATATAAATTTGTTTAAAACTATACAAAATACACATGAAATGATGTAAATACGTATAAAAATATATATACAAAATACACATTAAATAATGTAAATTCGCGTCAAAATAAATAAACAAAATATCAATAAAAGAATGTGTATTTGTATGAAAATAGATATACAAAATACACATAAAATAACCTAAATTTGTATCAAACTATATACAAAAATACACAATTTTTTTTAAATTTGTATGAAAATAAATATACAAAATACACATAAAATTAGATAAACTTATATTGAAATACATACACAAAATACACATAAAATAATGTAAATTTGAATGAAAATACATAAACAAATACACTTAAAATAACGTAAATTTATATAAAAAAAATATGTACAAAACACAAATAGAATAATGTACAATCGCATCAAAATAAATACATAGAATATTAATAAAATAATGTAAACTTGTATGAAAATAAAGAAGCAAAATACCCATAAAATAACGCATTTTTTTTATTTATAAAAATATATATACCAAAATACACATCAAAAAATTAAATTTGTATTAAAATAAATATACAAAAAACACATACAATAAGGTAAATTTGTATTGAAATAGATATGCAAAATACATATAAAACAATGTAAATTTGTTTCAAAATATATATACGAATACACATAAAATAACGTAGATTTCTATAAAATATATATACAAAATACACATAAAATTAAGTAAATACGTATAAAAAAATGTATAAATAATACACATAAAATAATGTAAATTCGTATCAAAATAAATAAACAAAATACCAATAAAAGAATGTGTATTTTTATAAATATAAATATACAAAATACACATAAAATAACGTAAATTTATATAAAACTTTATACAAAAATACACAGAAGTAATTAAATTTGTATGAAAATATATACAAAATACACACAAAATAAGCTAAATTTGAATTGAAATATATATACAAAATACATGAAATAAAGTAAATTTGTATCAAAATATTTATACAAATACACATATAATAACGTAAATTTGTATGAAAATATATAAACAAAATACACATTAAATAATGTAAATATGTATAAAAAAAATATGTATAAAATACATATATAATCATGTAATTCGTATCAAAATAAATAAACAAAATACCAATAAAATAATATAAATTTGTATGAGTAAACGTGTATGTTGCATATTTTTTCAAAACAAATTTACCTTATTATATACGCATTTTGTATATTAATTTTAATACAAATTTAATTATTCGATGTGTATTTTTGTATCTGTATTTTTATAAACATATGCTTTATTGTTTGGGTATTTTGCATCTTTATTTTCATACAAATTTACATTATTCTATTGATATTCTGCTCATTCATTTTGATACGAATTGACATTATTCTATGTGTATTTTGTATATATTTTTCATACAAATTTACGTTATTTTATGTGTATTTGTTTATATATTTTGACACAAATTTACAATATTTTATGGGTATTTTGTATATACATTTCAAAAGAAATTTACCTAGTTTTATGTGTATTTTGTATATCTATTTTCATACAAACTCAAATTATTTCTATTTAATTTAGAATATATTTTAATACAAATTTTAGTTATGTTATGTGTATTTTGTAAATTTATTTTCATTCAAATATATATTATTTTATTGGTGTTTTGTTGATTTATATTGATACGAATTTACATTATTTTATATGTACTTTGTATATATATTTTTATACGCTTTTACATTATTTAATATTTATTTTGAATATATATTTTTATACAAATTCATGGTATTTTATGTGTATTTGTATATATATTTTTATATAAATTTACATTATTTTATGTGTATTTTGTACATATTTTTTTTTTACAAATCTACCTTATTTTATGTTTATTTTTGTATGTGTATTTTGTATATTTATATTTATCCAAATACACATTCTTTTATTGGTATTTTGTTTATTTATTTTAATTCGAATTTAAATTATTTTATGTGTATTTTATATACATTTTTTTATACGTATTTACTTAATTTTATGTGTATTTTGTATATATATTTTTATAGAAATCTACGTTATTTTATGTGTATTCGTATATATATTTTGAAACAAATTTACATTGTTTTATATGTATTCTTGCATATCTCTTTCAATACAAGTTTACCTTATTGTATGTGCATTTTGTATATTTATTTCATATAAATTTAAATATTTTATGTGTATTTTGGTATATATATTTTTATAAGAAATGCGCTATTTGATGGGAATTTTGCATCTTTATTTTCATACAAATTTACATTATTTTATTAATATTCGGTGTATTTATTTTGTTACGATTTCACATTATTCTATTTGTTTTTTGTATATATTTTTTTTATACATATTTTCATTATTTAATGTGTATCTTGCATATATATTTCATACAATTTATTATCTATTATTTATTTTCATGCAAATACACATTCTTTTCATGATATTTTGTTTATTTATTTTGACACGAATTTACCTAGATATGGATTTTGTATATATATATTTTTATACGTATTTACATAATTTCATGTGTATTTTGTATATATATTTCTATAGAAATCTACGGTATTTTATGTGTATTCGTATATATATTTTGAAACAAATTTACATTGTTTTATATGTATTTTTGAATATCTCTTTCAGTACAAATTTACCTTACTGTATATGCATTTTGTATATTTATTTCAATACAAATTTAAATATTTTATGTGTATTTTGGTATATATATTTTTATAAAAAATGCGCTATTTTATGGGAATTTTGCATCTTTCTTTTCATACAAATTTACATTATTTTGTTGATATTCTCTGTATTTATTTTGATACGATTTAACATTATTCTATTTCTTTTTTGTATATATTTTTTTATACACATTTACATTATTTAATATGTATCTTGCGTATATATTTTATACAAGTTTACGTTATTTAAGTGTATTTGTTTATATATTTTCATTCAAATTTACATTATTTTATGTGTATTTTGTATATGTATTTCAATACAAATTTACCTAATTTTATGTGTATTTTGTATATTTCTCTTCATACAAATTTTTATTATTCTTGAGTATTTTTGTATATAGTTTTATACAAATTTAGGTTATTTTATGTACGCATTTACATTATTTAATGTGTGTTTTGTATATATATTTTAATGCAAATTTACTTTATTTTTTGTGCATTTTTGTAAGTTTGTATTGAAATAGATATGCAAAATACATACAAAACAATGTAAATTTGTTTCAAAATATATATACGTAGATTTCTATAAAAATATATACAAAATACACATAAAATGAAATAAACACGTATAAAAAAATGAATACAAAATACACATAAAATAATGTAAAATCGTATCAAAATAAATAAACAAAATACCAATAAAAGAATGTGTATTTGTATAAATATAAATATACAAAATACACATAAAATATCGTAAATTTGTATTAAACTATATACAAAAATACACAGAAGTAATTAAATTAAATAAATGTTAAATAATGTAAATGCGTATAAAAATATATATACAAAGTACATATAAAATAATACAAATTTAATTACTCTATGTGTATTTTTGTATATGTATTTTCATAAAAAAAATGCTTTATTTTATGAGTATTTTGCATCTTTATTTTCATACAAATTTACTTTATTTTATTGAAATTCTGTGTATTTATTTTGATACGATTTTACATTATTCTATGTATATTTTGTATATATATTTCATACAAATGAACGTTATTTTATGTGAATTTGTTTTCATTTCATACAAATTTACATTATTTCATTTGTATTTTGTACATGTATTTAAATGCAAATTTAACTAATTATATGTTTATTATGAATATCTATTTTCATACAAATCGAAATTAATTTTGTGTATTTTAGTATATATTTTTATTCAAATTTTCGTAATTTTATGTGTATTTTGTATATTTATTTTCCTACAAATATACGTTCTTTTATCGGAATTTTGTTTATTTATTTTGATACGAATTTTCATTATTTTAGTTGTATGTGATATATATATTTTTATACTTATTTACATAATTTTATATGTATTTTGAATATATATTTTCTTAGAAATTTACTCTATTTTATGTGTATTCGTATATATATTTTGATACAAATTTACATTATTTTATGTGTATTTTTATATATATATTTTTAAACAAATATGCGTTATTATATGGGTATTTTGCATCTTTATTTTCATACAAATTTACATTATTTTATTGATAGTCTGTTTATTTATTTTGATACGATTTTACGTTATTCTGTGTATTTTGTATATATATTTTTAGACATATTTACATTATTTAATGTATATTTTGTACATATATTTTATGGAAATCTACGTTATCTTATGTATATTTGTTTATATATTTTCATACAAATTTACATTATTTTATGTGTATTTTGTATATGTATTTCAATAAAAATTTGCCTAATTTCATGTGTATTTTGCATATCTATTTTCAAACAAATTTAAATTATTTTTGTGTATTTTTGTATATATTTTTATACAAATTTTTTGTTATTTTATTTTTATTTTGTATATATATTTTCCTACATATATACATTCTTTTAGAGGAAATTTTGTTTATTTATTTTGATACGAATTTACATTATTTTATGTGTATTTTGTAAATATATTTTTCTATGTATTTACATTATTTTATGTGTATTTTGTATATAGATTTTCATAAAAATTTATGTAATTTTATTGCGTGTATTCGTATATATTTTGATAAAAAATTTCATTATTTTATGTTTTTTGCATATCTATTTCAATAAAAATCTACCTTATTGTATGTGTATTTTGTATATTTATTTTAACACAAATTCAATTATTTAATGTGTATTTTGTATTTTTTTTTTTATTATGAGTTATTTTATGGGTATTTTGCATCATTAATTTTATAAATTTTTACATTACGTACATATCTTTTATACGTATTTACATTATTTAATGTGTATTTTGTTTATATATTTTTATACAAATTTACGTTATTATATGTGTATTTGAATATATATTTTGAAACAAATTTACATTATTTTATGTATTTTCTAAATTTATTTCAATTCAAATTTAGCTTATTTTATGTGTCTTTTGTATATCTATTTTCATACAAATTTAACTATTTTTATTTATTTTTGTATATAGTTTTATACAATTTTACGTTATTTTATGTGTATTTTGTATATTTATATTTATACAAGTAAACATTCTTTTATTGGCATTTAGTTTATTTACTTTGATACGAATTTACATTATTTTATGTGTATTTTGTATACATTTTCTTATACGTATTTACTTCATTTTATGTGTATTTTGTATATATATTTTTATAGAAATCTACGTTATTTTATGTGTATTCGTATATATATTTTAAAACAAATTTACATTGTTTTATGTATATTTTGCATATCTATTTCAATACAAATTTACCTTATTGTATGTGCATTTTGTATATTTATTGTAATACAAATTTAAATATTTTATGTGTATTTTGGTATATATATTTTCATAAAAAATGCGTTGTTTTATGGGTATTTTGCATCTTTATTTTCAAACAAATTTACATTATTTTATTAATATTCTGTGTTATTTATTTTGAATATATATTTTTATACAAATGTATCGTATTTTATGTGTATTTGTATATATATTTTCATATAAATTTACATTATTTTATGTGTATTTTGTACATATATTTCATTACAAATCTACCTTATTTTATTTTATTTTGTGTGTGTATTTTGTATATTTATATTTATCCAAATACTCATTCTTTTATTGGTATTTTGTTTATTTATTTTAATTCGAATTTACATTATTTTATGTGTATTTTGAATACATTTTTTTTATACGTATTTACTTAATTTTATGTGTATTTTGTATATATATTTTTATAGAAATCTCCGTTATTTTATTTGTATTCGTATATATATTTTGAAACAAATTTACATTGTTTTATATGTATTTTTGCATATCTCTTTCAATACAAATTTACCTTATTGTATGTGCATTTTGTATATTTATTTCAATACAAATTTAAATATTTTATGTGTATTTTGGTATATATATTTTTTATAAGAAATGCGCTATTTTATGGGAATTTTGCATCTTTATTTTCATACAAACTTACATTATTTTATTTTCATAGAAATTTACTCTATTTTATGAGTATTCGTATATATATTTTGATACAAATTTACATTATTGATGTGTATTTTGCATATCTATTTCAATACAAATTAACTTTATAGTACGTGCATTTTGTATATTTATTTTAATACAAATTTAATTATTTTATATGTATTTTTGTATATATATTTTTATGCAAATATGCGTTATTATATGGATATTTTGCATTTTTATTTTCATACAAAATTACTTTATTTTATTGATATTCTGTTTATTTATTTTGATACGTTATTTTATTGTGTTTATTCGTATATATTTTGATACAAATTTTATACAAATTCTTGTTATTTAACCCATAAGCGTCGGGCTAGAGGACTATTGCCGTCCTCGCACCGCGCGGGCAGTGCTAATAGATTTTGTAAAATAGGTGTCTTTCATCAATGCCCCGTGTGGCAATTTCAAACGAAAACATAATAATTTATATTGTTTTTTCATCGCCAATCCTTCCTCTCCACGATTAAATAAATTTGAAGTGTCTACGTCGCAGCACGGCATAGATATGATGTTGGGAAGAGGTGCTATTTTTGGCCAAGCCGTGCGCGTCGGATGGCGGGAACTCCCGCCACCCGACGCTTTCCGCCCGAGCGGGAATTCCCGTCACCCGACGCACACGGGTTAATGTGTATTTGTATATATGTATTTTGATACAAATTTATATTATTTTATGTGTATTTTTACATATATTTCATTACAAATTTACCTTATTTTATGTTTATTTTGTATTTTTATCTTATTCAATTTTAAATTATTTTATGTGTATATTTGTATTTGTATTTAGGTTATTTTATGTGTATTTTCTATATATATTTTCATCCAAAATTACATTATTTTATTGGTATTGTCTTTATTTAATTCGATACGAATTTAGATTATTTCATAGGTATTTTGTATACATATTTTTATACTCATATTTTTTTATACTCATATTTTTATGCAGATTTATTTGATGTGCATTTTTGTACATATATTTTCATAGAAATTTGCGTTATTTTATGTGTTTTTTGTATATGTTTTTTCATACAAATTTATATTATTTCATTGGTATTTTGTTTATTTATTTTGATACGAATTACATGATTATATGTGTATTTTGTACATATTTTTTATACGTATTTACATTATTTAATGTGTATTTTGTTTATATATTTTCATACAAATTTACCTTATTATATGTGTATTTGTATAAATATTTTGATACAAATTTACTTTATTTTATGTATTTTGTATATATATATTTCAATTCAAATTTAGCTTATTTTTGTGTATTTTGTATATCTATATTCATACAAATTTAATTACTTTTGTGTATTTTTGTATATAGTTTTATACAAATTTACGTTATTTTATGTGTATTTTGTATATTTATATTTATACAAATACACATTCTTTTTTTGGTATTTTGTTTATTTATTTTGATACGAGTTTACATTATTTTATGTGTAATTTGTATACATTTTTTTTTATACGTATTTACTTCATTTTATGTGTATTTTGGATATCTATTTTCAAACAAATTTAAATTATTTTTGTGTATTTTTGTATATATTTTTATACAAATTTTAGTTATTTTATTTGTTTTTTGTATATATATTTTCCTACAAATACACATTCTTTTATTGGAATTTTGTGTATTTATTTTGTTACGAGTTTACATTATTTTATGTGTATTTTGTATATATATATATTCTACGTATTTAAATTATTTTATGTGTATTTTATATATACATTTTCATAAAAATTTACGTTATTTTATTGTGTGTATTCGTATATATTTTGAAACAAATTTTATACAAATTCATGTTATTTTATGTGTATTTGTATATATATTTTCATACAAATTTATATTATTTTATGTGTATTTTTACATATATTTTATTACAAATTTACCTTATTTTATGTTTATTTTGTATATTTATTTCATTCAATTTTAAATTATTTAATGTGTATATTTGTATTTGTATTTAGGTTATTTTATGTGTGTTTTGTATATATATTTTCATCCAAAATTACATTAATTTATTGTTATTTTCTTAATTTAATTCGATACGAGTTTAGATTATTTCATAGGTATTTTGTATACATATTTTTATACTCATTTACATTATCTAATGTGTATTTTGTATATATATTTTTTATGCAAATTAATTTTATGTGCATTTTTGTACATACATTTTTATAGAAATTTGCGTTATTTTATGTGTATTTTGTATATGTTTTCTCATACAAATTGATATTATTTAATTAGTTTTTTATTTATTTATTTTGATACGAATGACATGATTATAAGTGTATTTTGTACATATTTTTTGTATACGTGTTTACATTACTTAATGTGTATTTTGTTTATATATTTTTATACAAATTTACGTTTTATATGTGTATTTGTTAAAAATATTTTGAAACAAATTTACTTTATTTTATGTATTTTGTATATATATTTCAATTCAAATTTAGCTTATTTTGTGTGTATTTTGTATATCTATTTTCTTATCAATTTAATTACTTCTGTGTAGTTTTGTATATAGTTTTATACAAATTTACGTTATTTTATGTGCATTTTGTATATTTATATTTATACAAATACACATTCTTTTATTGGTATTTTGTTTATTTATATTTATACGAATTTACATTATTTTATGTGTATTTTGTGTACTTTTTCTATTCGTATTTACTTAATTTTATGTGTATTTAGTATATATATTTTTATAGAAATCTACGTTATTATATGTGTATTCGTATATATATTTTGAAACAAATTTACATTGTTTTATATGTATTTTGCATATCTATTTCAATACAAATTTACCTTATTGTATGTGCATTTTGGATATTTATTTTAATACAAATTCAAATATTTTATGTGTATTTTGGTATATATAATTTTAAAAAAATGCGTTATTTTATAGGTATTTTGCATCTTAGTTTTCATACAAATTTACATTATTTTATTAATATTCTGTGTATATATTTTGATACGATTTTATATTATACTATTTGTGTTTTGTATATATTTTTTTTATACATATTTTCATTATTTAATGTGTATTTTTTATATATATTTTATACAAATTTACGTTATTTTAAGTGTATTTCTTTATATAATTTCATTCAAATTGACATTATTTTAAATGTATTTTGTATATGTATTTCAATACAAATTTACCTACTTTTATGTGTATTTTGTAAATTTATTTTCATACAAATTTAAATTATTTTTGTTTTTTTGTATATAGTTTTGTACAAATTTAGGTTATTTTATGTGTATTTTCTATATCTAGTTTCATACAAATACACATTCTTTTATTGATATTTTGTTTATTTATTTTGACGCGAGTTTATATTATTTAATGGCTTCCTACAAATGAATAGACCATTTATTATTATTATTATTATTTTATTGCTATTTTGTTTATCTATTTTGATACGAATTACATGATTATATGTGTATTTTGTACATGTTTTTATACGTGTTTACATTATTTAATGTGTATTTTGTTTATATATTTTTAAACAAATTAACGTTATTAAATGTGTATTTGTGTAAATATTTTGATACAAATTTACATTATTTTATGTATTTTGTATATAAATTTCAATTCAAATTTAGCTTATTTTATTTTTATTTTGTATATATATTTTCATACAAATTTAATTACTTCTGTGTATTTTTGTATATAGTTTAATACAAATTTACGTTATTTTATGTGTATTTTGTATATTTATATTTATACAAATACACATTCTTTTATTGGTATTTTGTTTATTTATTTTGATACGAATTTACATTATTTTATGTGTATTTTGTATACATTTGTTTATACGCATTTACTTCTTTTTATGTGTATTTTGTATATATTTTCATAGAAATCTACGTTATTTTGTGTGTATTCGTATATATATTTTGAAACAAATTTACATTGTTTTATATGTATTTTGCATATCTATTTCAATACAGATTTACCTTATTGTATGTGCATTTTGTATATCTATTTTAATACAAATTCAAATATTTTATGTGTACTATTTTGGTATATATATTTTTATAAAAAAATGCGTTTTTTTATGGGTATTTTGCATCTTAATTTACATACAAATTTACATTATTTTATTAAGATTCTGTGTATTTATTTTGATACTATTTTACATTATTCTATTTGTGTTTTGTATATATATATTTTTTATACATATTTACATAATTTAATGTGTATTTTTTATATATATTTTATACAAATTTACGTAATTTTAGGTGTATTTTTTTATATATTTTCATTCAAATTTAAATATTATTTGATGTGTATTTTCTATATGTATTTCAATACAAATCTACCTAATTTTATGTATATTTTGTACATGTATTTAAATACAAATTTATTTAATTATATGAGTATTTTGTATATCTATTTTCATACAAATTGAAATTAATTTTGTGTATTTTTGTATATATTTTTATACAAATATATTTTGTATATTTTTTTTCCTACATATATACGTTCTTTTATCGTAGTTTTGTTTATTTATTTTTATACGAATTTACATTATTTTAGGTGTATTTCATATGTATATTTTATACTTATTTATATCATTTTATTTGTGTTTTGAATATATATTTTCATAGAAATTTACTCTATTTTATGGGTGTTCGTATATATATTTTGATACAAATTTACATTATTTATGTTTATTTTTCATATCTATTTCAATACAAATTTACCATATTGTATGTGTATTTTGTATATCTATTTTAATACAAATTTAATAATTTATGTGTATTTTTGTAAAAATATGCTTTATTATTCGGGTATTTTGCATCTTTATTTTCATACAAATTTACATTATTTTATTGATATTCTGTTTATTTATTTTGATACGATTTTAAATTATTCTATGTGTATTTTGTATATATATTTTTATACACATATTTTGTATATATATTTTATATAAATTTACGCTATTTTATGTGTATTTGTTTATATATTTTCATACAAATTTACAATATTTTATGTGTAATTTGTATATGTATTTCAATACAGATTTGCCTAATTTTATGTGTATTTTACATATCTATTTTCAAATAAATTTAAATTATTTTTATGTATTTTTTATATATTTTTATACAAATTTTAGTTATTTTATTTGTATTTTGTATTTATATTTTCCTACAAATATACATTCTTTTAGTGGAATTTTGTTCATTTATTTTCAAAAGAATTTACATAATTTTATATGTATTTTGTATATATATTTTTCTACGTATTTACATTATTTAATGTGTATTTTTTATATATATTTTCATAAAAATTTACGTTATTTTATTGTGTGTATTCGTATATGTTTTGATACAAATTTACAATATTTTATGTTTATTTTCCATATCTATTTCAATATAGATTTACCTTATTGTATGTTTATTTTGTATATTTAGTTTAATAAAAATTTAATTATTTTATGTGTACTTTGTATACATTTTCTTATACGTATTTACTTCATTTAATGTGTATTTTGTATATATATTTATAGTAATCTACGTTATTTTATGTGTATTGGTATATATATTTTGAAGCAAATTTACATTGTTTTATATGTATTTAGCATATCTATTTCAATATAAATCTACCTTATTGTATGTGCATTTTGTATATTTATTGTAATACAAATTTAAATATTTTATTATTTTGGTATATATATTTTTATAAAAAGAGTTTTATAAGAATAAAAATATTTTATGTGTATTTTGTATATCTATTTTCATACAAATACACATTTTTTATTGATATTTTGTTTATTTATTTTGACGCGAATTCACATTATTTAATGTAGTGTATATATATTTTTATACGTATTTACGTCATTTCATGTGTATTTTGTATATATATTTCTATAGAAATATGTTATTTTATGTGTATTCGTATATATATTTTGAAACAAATATACATTGTTTTATGTGCATTTTGCATATTTTTTCAATATAAATTTACCTTATTGTACGTGCATTTTGTATATTAATTTTAATACAAATTTAATTATTCTATGTGTATTTTTGTATATGTATTTTCATAAAAAAATGCTTTATTTTATGGGTATTTTGCATCTTTATTTTCATACAAATTTACATTATTTTATTGATATTCTGTGTATTTATTTTGATACGATTTTACATTATTCTATGTATATTTTGTATATATATTTCATACAAATGAACGTTATTTTATGTGAATTTGTTTTCATTTCATACAAATTTACATTATTTTATGTGTATTTTGTACATGTATTTAAATACAAATTTAAATAATTATATGTGTATTATGTATATCTATTTTCATACAAATTGAAATTAATTTTGTGTATTTTAGTATATATTTTTATTCAAATTTTCGTAATTTTATGTGAATTTTGTATATTTATTTTCCTACAAATATACGTTCTTTTATCGGAATTTTGTTTATTTATTTTGATACGAATTTTCATTATTTTAGGTGTATTTGATATATATATTTTTATACTTATTTACATAATTTTATATGTATTTTGAATATATATTTTCATAGAAATTTACTCTATTTTATGTGTATTCGTATATATATTTTGATACAAATTTACGTTATTTATGTGTATTTCGCATATCTATTTCAATACAAATTTTCTTTATTGTATGTGCCTTTTGTATATTTATTTTGATGCAAATTTAATTATTTTATGTGTATTTTTGTATATATGTTTTTAAACAAATATGCGTTATTATATGGGTATTTTGCATCTTTATTTTCATACAAATTTACATTATTTTATTGATTGTCTGTTTATTTATTTTGATACGTTACGTGTGATACGTTTTACGTTATTCTGTGTATTTTGTATATATATTTTTATACATATTTACATTATTTAATGTATATTTTGAACATATATTTTATGGAAATTTACGTTATCTTATGTGTATTTGTTTATATATTTTCATACAAATTTACATTATTTTATGTGTATTTTGTATATGTATTTCAATAAAAATTTGCCTAATTTCATTTGTATTTTGCATATCTATTTTCAAACAAATTTAAATTATTTTTGTTTATTTTTGTATTATTTTTATACAATTTTTTTTTTATTTTATTTGTATTTTGTATATATATTTTCCTACACATATACATTCTTTTAGAGGAAATTTTGTTTATTTATTTTGATACCAATTTACATTATTTTATGTGTATTTTGTATATATATATTTCTATGTATTTACATTATTTTATGTGTATTTTGTATATATATTTTCATAAAAATTTACATAATTTTATTGTGTGTATTCGTATATATTTTGATAAAAATTTTCATTATTTTATGTGTTTTTTGCATATCTATTTCAATAAAAATCAACCTTATTGTATGTGTATTTTGTATATTTATTTTAATACAAATTTTATTATTTTATGTGTATTTTTGTATATAATTTTTTTTAAATATGAGATATTTTATGGGTATTTTGCATCTTTAATTTTATAAATTTTTACATTACGTACAAATTTTTTATACGTATTTACATTATTTAATGTGTATTTTGTTTATATATTTTTATACAAATTTACGTTATTTTATGTGTATTTGAATATATATTTTGATACAAATTTACATTATTTTATGTATTTTCTATATTTATTTCAATTCAAATTTAGCTTATTTTATGTGTCTTTTGTATATCTATTTTCAAACAAATTTAATTATTTTTGTTTATTTTTGTATATAGTTTTATACAATTTTACGTTAATTTATGTGTATTTTGTATATTTATATTTATACAGGTAAACATTCATTTATTGGCATTTAGTTTATTTATTTTGATACGAATTTACATTATTTTATCTGTATTTTGTATACATTTTCTTATACGTATTTACTTCATTTTATGTTTATTTTGTATATATATTTTATAGAAATCTACGTTATTTTATGTGTATTCGTATGTATATTTTGAAACAAATTTACATTGTTTTATATGTATTTTGCATATCTATTTCAATACAAATTTACCTTATTGTATGTGCATTTTGTATATTTATTGTAATACAAATTTAAATATTTTATGTGCATTTTGGTATATATATTTTCATAAAAAAAGCGTTGTTTTATGGATATTTTGCATCTTTATTTTCATACAAATTTACATTATCTTATTAACATTCTGTGTATTTATTTTGATACTCTTTTACATTATTCTATTTGTGTTTTGTATATATTTTTTTATACATATTTACATTATTTAATGTGTATTTTCTATATATATTTCATACAAATTTTCGTTATTTTAAGTGTATTTGTTTATATATTTTTATTCAAATTTACATTATTTTATGTGTATTTTGTATATGTATTTCAATAGAAATTTACCTAATTTCATGTGTATTATGTATATATATTTTATACAAATTTAAATTATTTTTTGTGTATTTTTGTATAGAGTTTTATACAAATTTACAATATTTTATGTGTATTTTGTATATCTATTTTCATACAAATACACATTCTTTTATTGATATTTTGTTTATTTATTTTGATGCGAATTTACATTATTTAATGTGAATTGTGTATATATATTTTTATACGTATTTACGTCATTTCATGTGTATTTTGTATATATATTTCTATAGAAATATACGTTATTTTATGTGTATTCGTATATATATTTTGAAACAAATATACATTGTTTTATGTGCATTTTGCATATTTTTTCAATACAAATTTACCTTATTGTACGTGCATTTTGCATATTAATTTTAATACAAATTTAGCTATTCTATGTGTATTTTTGTATATGTATTTTTAAAAAATATGCTTTATTTTATGGGTATTTTGCATCTTTATTTTCATACAAAATTACATTATTTTATTGATATTCTGTGTATTTATTTTGATACGATTTTACATTATTCTATGTATATTTTGTATCTATTTTATACCAATGTACGTTATTTTATGTGAATTTGTTTTCATTTCATACAAATTTACATTATTTTATGTGAATTTTGTACATGTATTTAAATACAAATTTAACTAATTATGTGTATTTTGTATATCTATTTTCATACAAATTGAAATTAATTTTGTGTATTTTTGTATATATTTTTATTCAAATTTTCGTAATTTTATGTGTATTTTGTATATTATTTTCCTACAAATATACGTTCTTTTATCGGAATTTTATTTATTTATTTTGATACGAATTTTCATTTTTTTTAGGTGTATTTGATATATTATTTTTATACTTATTTACATAATGTTATATGTATTTTGAATATATATTTTCATTGAAATTTACTCTATATGTATAAGTATAGAAAATACACATGAAATAATCTAAATTCGTATCGAAATAAATGAACAAAATACCGATAAAATAATGTTATTTTGAATGAAAATATATATAGAAAATACACATAAAATAACGTAAATACAAATAAATATATACACATAAAATGATTTGAATTTGAATGAAAATAGATAAAAAAATAAACTTAAAATAAGGCAAATATATAATGAAATATATATACAAAATACACATAAAATAATGTAGATTTGTGTCAAAATATATATACGAATACACATAAAATAACGTAGATTTCTATAGAAATATATATACAAAATACACATGAAATGTTGTAAATACGTATAAAAATATATATACAAAATACACATTAAATGATGTAAATTCGTGTCAAAATAAATATTTAAAATATCAATAAAAGAATGTGTATTTGTATGAAAATACATATACAAAATAGTTACTTTATTTTATGTTCATTTTTGGACATATATTTTTATAGAAATTAGCGTTATTTTATATGTATTTGTATATGTTTTCTCATACAAATTTACATTATTTTATTGATATTTTGTTTATTTAGTTTGATACGAATTAAATGATTATATGTGTATTTTGTACATATTTTTTATACGTATTTACATTACTTAATGTGTATTTTGTTTATATATTTTTAAACAAATTTACAATATTATATGTATTTTCATAAATATTTTGATACAAATTTACATTATTTCATGTATTTTGTATATACATTTCAATTCAAATTTTGCTTATTTTATCTGTATTTTGTATATCTATTTTCATACGAATTTAATTACTTCTGTGTATTTTTGTATATAGTTTTATATAAATTAACGTTATTTTATGTGTATTTTGTATATTTATATTTATACAAATACACATTCTTTTATTGGTATATTGTTTGCTTATTTTGATACGAATTTACATTATTTTATGTGTATTTTGTATACATTTTTTTATACGTATTTACTTAATATTATGTGTATTTTGTATATGTATTTTTATAGAAATCTACGTTATTTTGTGTGTATTCGTATATATATTTTGAAACAAATTTAAATTATTTTATATGTATTTTGCATATCTATTTCAATACAAATTTACCTTATTGTATGTGCATTTTGTATATTTATTTTAATACAAATTCAAATATTTTATGTGTATTTTGGTATCAATATTTTTATAAAAAATGCGTTATTTTATAGGTATTTTGCATCTTAATTTTCATACAAATTTACATTATTTTATTAATATTCTGTGTATATATTTTGATACGATTTTACATTATACTATTTGTGTTTTGTATATATTTTTTTATACATATTTACATTATTTAATGTGTATTTTGAATATATATTTCATACAAATTTACGTTATTATATGTGTATTTGTTTATATATTTTCTTTGAAATTTACATTATTTTATATGTATTTTGTATATGTATTTCAATACAAATTAACCTAATTATATGTGTATTTTGTATATTTCTTTTCATACAAATTTAAATTATTTTTGTGTATTTTTGTATATAGTTTTATACAAATTAAGGTTATTTTATGTACGCATTTACATTATTTAATGTGTGTTTTGTATATATGTTTTTATCCAAAGTTACTTTATTTTACGTTCATTTTTGGACATATATTTTTATGGAAATTAGCGTTATTTTATATGTATTTGTATATGTTTTCTAATACAAATTTACATTATTTTATTGTTATTTTGTTTATTCTTATAAAAATATATATACCAAAATACACATAAAATATTTAAATTTGTATTGAAATAAATATACAAAATGCACATACAATAAGGTAAACATCTATTGAAAGAGATATGCAAAATACATATAAAACAATGTAAAATTGTTTCAAAATATATATATGAATACAAATAAAATAACGTAGATTTCTATAAAAATATATATACATAATACACATAAAATTAAGTAAATACGTATTAAAAAATGTAAACAAAATACACATAAAATAATGTAAATTCGAAACTAAATAAATAAATAAAATACCAATAAAAGAATGTGTATTGGTATGAATATAGATGTACAAAATACACATACAAAATAAACATAAAATAAGGTAAATTTGTAATGAAATATATGTACAAAATACACATAAAATAATGTAAATTTATATGAAAATATATATACAAATACACAAAAAATACCATGAATTTGTATAAAATTATATATTCAAAATAAATATTAAATAATGTAAATGCGTATAAAAATATATATAAAAAGTACATATAAAATAATGTAAATTCGTATCAATATAAATCAACAAAATACCAATAAAACAATATATATTTGAATGAAAATAGATTTACAAAATACACATAACATAACTAAAATTTGTATTGAAATATATACAAAAATACATATAAATAATTTGAGTTTGTATGAAAATAGATATTCAAAATACACATACAACTAGGTAAATTGTAAATTTGTGTCAAAATATACAAACAAATACACATAAAATAACGTAAATTTGTATGAAAAATATATACAAAATACACATAGAATAATGTCAAATCGTATCAAAATGAATGAGCAGAATATCAATAAAATAACGTAAATTTTGTATGAAAATAAAGATGCAAAATACCCATAAAATAAAGCATATTTTTATAAAAATACATATACAAAAATACACATAGAATAATTAAATTTGTATTAAAATTAATATACAAAATGCATATACAATAAGGTAAATTTGTATTGAAAAAATATGCAAAATACACATAAAAGTGTAAATTTATTTAAAAATCTATATACGAATACACATAATATAACGTAGATTTCTATAGAAATATATATACAAAATACACATGAAATGATGTAAATACGTATAAAAATATATATACAAAATACACATTAAATAATTTAAATTCTCTTCAAAATAAATAAACAAAATATCAATAAAAGAATGTGTATTTGTATGAAAATAGATATACAAAATACTCCTAAAATAACCTAAGTTTGTATAAAACTATATACAAAAATATACAAAAAAAAATTTAAATTTGTATGAAAATAAATATACAAAATACACATAAAATTAGGTAAATTTGTATTGAAATACATATACAAAATATACATAAAATAATGGAAACTTGAATGAAAATATATAAACATATACACTTAAAATAACGTAAATTTGTATCAAATATATATACAAAATACTAATTAAATAAGGTAAATATGTATAAAAAAAATATATACAAAACACAAATAGAATAATGTAAAATCGTATCAAAATAAATACACAGAATATTAATAAAATAATGTAAATTTGTATGAAAATAAAGATGCAAAATAGCCATAAAATAACGCATTTTTTATAAAAATATATATATCAAAATACACATAAAATATTAAAATTTGTATTAAAATAAATATAAAAAATGCACATACTGTAAGGTAAATTTGTATTGAAATAGATATGCAAAATACATATAAAACAATGTAAAATTGTTTCAAAATATATATACGAATACACATAACATAACGTTGATTTTTATAAAAATATATACAAAATACACATAAAATGAAGTAAATACGTATAAAAAAATGAATACAAAATATACATAAAAATCGTATCAAAATAAATAAAAAAAATACCAGTAAAAGAATGTGTATTTGTATAAATATAAATATACAAAAACACATAAAATATCGTCAATTTGTATAAAACTATATACAAAAATACACAGAACAAATACACATTCTTTTATTGGTATTTTGTTTATTTATTTTGTTTCTAATTTACATTATTTTATGTGTATTTTTTTTACATTTTTTATACGTATTTACTTAATTTTATGTGTATTTTGTATATATATTTTTATAGAAATCTACGTTATTTTATATGTATTTGTATATATATTTTGAAACAAATTTACATTGTTTTAAATGTATTTTTGCATATCTCTTTCAATAGAAGTTTACCTTATTGTATGTGCATTTTTTATATTTATTTCAATACAAATTTAAATATTTTATGTGTATTTTGGTATATATATTTTTATAAGAAATGCGCTATTTGATGGGAATTTTGCATCTTTATTTTCATACAAATTTACATTATTTTATTAATATTCGGTGTATTTATTTTGATACGATTTTATATTATTCTATTTGTTTTTTGTATATATATTTTTTTGTATTTTTGTATATAGTTTTATACAAATTTAGGTTATTTTATGTACACATTTACATTATTTAATGTGTGTTTTGTATATATATTTTGAAACAAATTTACATTGTTTTATATGTATTTTGCATATCTATTTCAATACAAATTTACCTTACTGTATGTGTTTTTGTATATTTATTTTAATACAAATTTAATTTTTTTATGTGTATTTTGGTATATATATTTTTATAAATAAAAAAAAATGCGTTATTTTATGGGTATTTTGCTTCTTTATTTTCATACAAATTTACATTATTTTATTAATATTCTGTGTATTTATTTTGATACGATTTTACATTATTCTATTTGTGTTTTGTACATATTTTTTTTTATACAAATTTACGTTATTTTAAGTGTATTTGTTTATGTATTTTCATTCAAATTTACATTATTTTATGTGTATTTTGTGTATGTATTTCAATACAAATTTACCTAATTGTATGTGTATTTTGTATATTTATTTCCATACAAATTTAAAATATTTTTGTGTATTTTTATATATAGTTTGATACAAATTTAGGTTATTTTATGTGTATTTTGTTTATCTATTTTCATACAAATACACATTCTTTTATTTATATTTTGTTTATTTATTTTGACGCGAGTTTTCATTATTTAATGTGTATTTTGTATATATATTTTTATACGAATTTACATCATTTCATGTGTATTTTGTATAGTTTTAAACAAATTTATATTATTTAATGTGTATTTTGTATATATATATATATATATATATATATATATATATATATATATATATATATATATATATATATATATATATATATATATATATATATATATATATATATATATATATATATTTATACAAATACACATTCTTTTATTGGTATTTTGTTTATTTATTTTGATACTAATTTTGTATACATTTTTTATACGTATTTACTTATTTTATGTGTATTTTGTATATATATTTTTATAGAAATCTACCTTATTTCATGTGTATTCGTATATATATTTTGAAACAAATTTACATTGTTTATATGTATTTTGCATATCTATTTTTGTGTATTCTGTATTTATTTTTGTTATACATAGAATAATGTAAAATCGTATCAAAATAAGTACACAGAATATCAACAAAATAATTTAAATTTGTATGAAAATAAATATGAAAAATACCCATAAAAGAAACCATATATTTTTTTTAAATACATATACAAAAATACACATAGAATAATTAAATATGTGTTAAAATTAATATACAAAATGCACACAATAAGGTAAGTTTGTATTGAAAAAAAAAACGCAAAATACACATAAAACAGTGTAAATTTGTTTCAAAATACATATACGAATACACATAAAATAACGTTGATTTCTATAGGAATATATATACAAAATACACATGAAATTATGTAAATACGTATAAAAATATATATACAAAATACACATTAAATTCTGTAAATTCGCGTCAAAATAAATAAACAAAATATCAATAAAAGAATGTGTATTTGTATGAAAATAGATATACAAAATACACATAAAATAACCTAAATTTGTATCAAACTATATACAAAAATACAGAAAAATATTTTAAATTTGTATGAAAATAAATATACAAAATACACATAAAATTAGGTAAATTTGTATTGAAATACATACACAAAATACACATTAAGTAATGTAAATACGTATAAAAAATATGTACAAAATACACATATAATCATGTAATTCGTATCAAACTAAATAAACAAAATATCAATAAAATAATGTAAATTTGTATGAGAAAACATATACAAATACACATAAAATAACGCTAATTTCCATAAAAATATATTTCCAAAAATGAACGTAAAATAAAGTAACTTTGGAAAAAAATATATATACAAAACACACATTAAATAATGTAAATGCGTACATAAAATAACCTAAATTTGTATAAAACTATATACAAAAATACAAAAAAATAATTTAAATTTGTATGAAAAGAAATATACAAAATACACATAAAATTAGGTTAATTTGTATTGAAATACATATACAAAATACATATAAAATAATATAAATTTGAAAGAAAATATATAAACAAATACACATATAACAACGTAAATTTGTATGAAATATATAATGAAAATACACATTAAATAATGTAAATATGTATAAGAAAATATATACAAAACACAAATAGAATAATGTAAAATCGTATCAAAATATATACACAGAATATTAATAAAATAATGTAAATTTGTATGAAAATTAAGATGCAAAATACCTATAAAATAAAGCATTTTTTATAAAAATATTGATACCAAAATACACATACAATATTTGAATTTGTATTAACATAAATATACAAAATGCACATACAATAAGGTAAATTTGTATTGAAATAGATATGCAAAATACATATAAAATAATGTAAATTTTTGTCAAAATATATATACGAATACACATAAAATAACGTAGATTTCTATAAAAAGTCATATACAAAATACACATAATATTAAGTAAATACGTATGAAAAAATGTATACAAAATACACATAAAATAATGTAAATTCGTATAAATGTAAATAAACAATATACCAATAAAAGAATGTGTATTTGTATAAATATAAATATACAAAATGCACATAAAATAACGTAAATTTATATAAAACTATATACATAAAATAACGCAAATTTCTATAAAAATATATGTACAAAAATGAACATAAAATAAATTTGCATAAAAATATATATACAAAATACACTTTAGATAATGTAAATGAATATAAAAATATGTATATAAAATATCTATGAAATAATCTAAATTCGTATCGAATTAAATTAAGAAAATATCAATAAAATAATGTAATTTTGGATGAAAATATATTTACAAAATACACATAAAATAACCTAAATACAAATACAAATATACACATAAAACAATTTAAAATTGAATGAAATAAATATACAAAATAAACATAAAATAAGGTAAATTTGTAATAAAATATATGAAAAAATACACATAAAATAATATAAATTTGTATGAAAATATATATACAAATACACATTAAATAACATGAATTTGTATAAAATTTGTATCAAAATATATACTTATACACACAATAAAATAACGTAATTTTTTATGAAAATGTATATACAAAATACACATAAAATAATTTAAATACGTAGAAAAATATATATACAAAAAACACATAAAATAATGTAAATTTGTATGAAAATATATAAACAAATACACATAAAATAATGTAAATTTGGATAAAATATATATACAAAATGAACATTAAATAATGTAAATATGTAAAAAAAAAATATACAAAATACACATAGAATAATGTTAAATCGTATCAAAATAAATAAAGAGAATATCAATAAAATAATGTAAATTTGTATGAAAATAAAGATGCAAAATATCCATATAATAACGCATATTTGCATAAAAATATATATACAAAAATACATATAAAATAGTTAAATTTGTATTAAAATAAATATACAAAATGCACTTACAATAAAGTAAATTTGTATTGAAATAGATATGCAAATTACACATCAATAATGTAAATTTGTATCAAAATATATATACGAATACTCATAAAATAGAGTAAATTTCTATGAAAATATACATACAAAATAGATATACAAAATACACATATAACTAGTTAAATTTGTATTTAAATACATGTACAAAAAACACATAAAATAATGTAGATTTGTATGAAATGAAAACAAATACATTTTATATAAAATATATATACAAAATACACATAGAATAATGTAAAATCATATTAAAATAAATACACAGAATATCAATAAAATAATGTAAATTTGTATGAAAATAAAGATGCAAAATACCCATAAAATAAAGCATATTTTTATTAAAATACATATACAAAAATACACATAGATTAATCAAATTTGTATTAAAATTAATATACAAAA